>NC_074672.1:30585492-30885492 GCF_029448725.1 Salvelinus fontinalis | reverse complement strand
CTAGCGAGACCCTCCTGTAATAGGTTACTCTAGCGAGGCCCTCCTGTAATAGGTTACTCTAGCGAGACCCTCCTATAATAGGTTACTCTAGCGAGACTCTCCTGTAATAGGTTACTCTAGCGAGACCCTCCTGTAATAGGTTACTCTAGCAAGACCCTCCTGTAATAGGTTACTCTAGCGAGACCCTCCTGTAATAGGTTACTCTAGCGAGACTCTCCTGTAATAGGTTACTCTTGCAAGACCCTCCTGTAATAGGTTACTCTAGCGAGACCCTCCTGTAATAGGTTACTCTAGCGAGACCCTCCTGTAATAGGTTACTCTAGCGAGACCCTCCTGTAATAGGTTACTCTAGCAAGACCCTCCTGTAATAGGTTACTCTAGCGAGACCCTCCTGTAATAGGTTACTCTAGCAAGACCCTCCTGTAATAGGTTACTCTAGCAAGACCCTCCTGTAATAGGTTACTCTAGCGAGACCCTCCTGTAATAGGTTACTCTAGCGAGACTCTCCTGTAATAGGTTACTCTTGCAAGACCCTCCTGTAATAGGTTACTCTAGCGAGACCCTCCTGTAATAGGTTACTCTAGCGAGACCCTCCTGTAATAGGTTACTCTTGCAAGACCCTCCTGTAATAGGTTACTCTAGCGAGACCCTCCTGTAATAGGTTACTCTAGCGAGACCCTCCTATAATAGGTTACTCGAGCATGACCCTCCTATAGTAGGTTACTCTAGCGAGACCCTCCTGTAATAGGTTACTCTAGCGAGACTCTCCTGTAATAGGTTACTCTAGCGAGACCCTCTATTAGGTTACTCTAGCGAGACCCTCCTATAATAGGTTACTCTAGCGAGACCCTCCTAGTTACCTACAGGTCCCATTGAAGGCCAGAAGATGTGGGGGAGGATCCTCTTGTGGGCCACCCGTCATGATTATATCTGAGTGAGCTGCTTGACCTCTGCCATTTTGTGACAATATGAGTCTACCCATCTTAAAATGACGACGGTGTACTGCCCTCCCCTGTCCCCACCCTTCATAACTACAGACTGTCAAGTCCAGTTAGATCAGAGGTCTCACAGGAAAGGAAACAAGAAAAGGTAACTGTCTTCAGACTATTTGAGGCATGGTGTAAAGTGCATTTCCTGTTTGCCTTCCATTTGACATCTGTAGTCTTCAGATTGTGTTGCAGGTGTAAAAGAAAATTAAATCATCAACAGTGTAAAACTTTTATACATTTATAACAACTACATTGCCTAAAAACCCGCAACTCCCTGCTCCAGCAATCATAAAACTATGAATTCTATGTTGCCTATCGACTTCTAACTACAGAACTCAATGGCTTCAACCACAACCATCCAATCCAATAGGTTACTCTAGCGAGACCCTCCTGTAATAGGTTACTCTAGCGAGACCCTCCTATAATAGGTTACTCGAGCATGACCCTCCTATAGTAGGTTACTCTAGCGAGACCCTCCTGTAATAGGTTACTCTAGCAAGACCCTCCTGTAATAGGTTACTCTAGCGAGACCCTCCTGTAATAGGTTACTCTAGCGAGACTCTCCTGTAATAGGTTACTCTTGCAAGACCCTCCTGTAATAGGTTACTCTAGCGAGACCCTCCTGTAATAGGTTACTCTAGCGAGACCCTCCTGTAATAGGTTACTCTTGCAAGACCCTCCTGTAATAGGTTACTCTAGCGAGACCCTCCTGTAATAGGTTACTCTAGCGAGACCCTCCTATAATAGGTTACTCGAGCATGACCCTCCTATAGTAGGTTACTCTAGCGAGACCCTCCTGTAATAGGTTACTCTAGCGAGACTCTCCTGTAATAGGTTACTCTAGCGAGACCCTCTATTAGGTTACTCTAGCGAGACCCTCCTATAATAGGTTACTCTAGCGAGACCCTCCTAGTTACCTACAGGTCCCATTGAAGGCCAGAAGATGTGGGGGAGGATCCTCTTGTGGGCCACCCGTCATGATTATATCTGAGTGAGCTGCTTGACCTCTGCCATTTTGTGACAATATGAGTCTACCCATCTTAAAATGACGACGGTGTACTGCCCTCCCCTGTCCCCACCCTTCATAACTACAGACTGTCAAGTCCAGTTAGATCAGAGGTCTCACAGGAAAGGAAACAAGAAAAGGTAACTGTCTTCAGACTATTTGAGGCATGGTGTAAAGTGCATTTCCTGTTTGCCTTCCATTTGACATCTGTAGTCTTCAGATTGTGTTGCAGGTGTAAAAGAAAATTAAATCATCAACAGTGTAAAACTTTTATACATTTATAACAACTACATTGCCTAAAAACCCGCAACTCCCTGCTCCAGCAATCATAAAACTATGAATTCTATGTTGCCTATCGACTTCTAACTACAGAACTCAATGGCTTCAACCACAACCATCCAATCCAATAGGTTACTCTAGCGAGACCCTCCTGTAATAGGTTACTCTAGCGAGACCCTCCTATAATAGGTTACTCGAGCATGACCCTCCTATAGTAGGTTACTCTAGCGAGACCCTCCTGTAATAGGTTACTCTAGCAAGACCCTCCTGTAATAGGTTACTCTAGCGAGACCCTCCTGTAATAGGTTACTCTAGCGAGACTCTCCTGTAATAGGTTACTCTTGCAAGACCCTCCTGTAATAGGTTACTCTAGCGAGACCCTCCTGTAATAGGTTACTCTAGCGAGACCCTCCTATAATAGGTTACTCGAGCATGACCCTCCTATAGTAGGTTACTCTAGCGAGACCCTCCTGTAATAGGTTACTCTAGCGAGACTCTCCTGTAATAGGTTACTCTAGCGAGACCCTCTATTAGGTTACTCTAGCGAGACCCTCCTATAATAGGTTACTCTAGCGAGACCCTCCTGTAATAGGTTACTCTAGCGAGACCCTCCTGTAATAGGTTACTCTAGCGAGGCCCTCCTGTAATATGTTACTCTAGCGAGACCCTCCTGTAATAGGTTACTCTAGCGAGACCCTCCTGTAATAGGTTACTCTAGCGAGACCCTCCTGTAATAGGTTACTCTAGCGAGACCCTCCTGTAATAGGTTACTCTAGCGAGGCCCTCCTGTAATAGGTTACTCTAGCGAGACCCTCCTATAATAGGTTACTCTAGCGAGACTCTCCTGTAATAGGTTACTCTAGCGAGACCCTCCTGTAATAGGTTACTCTAGCAAGACCCTCCTGTAATAGGTTACTCTAGCGAGACCCTCCTGTAATAGGTTACTCTAGCGAGACTCTCCTGTAATAGGTTACTCTTGCAAGACCCTCCTGTAATAGGTTACTCTAGCGAGACCCTCCTGTAATAGGTTACTCTAGCGAGACCCTCCTGTAATAGGTTACTCTAGCGAGACCCTCCTGTAATAGGTTACTCTAGCAAGACCCTCCTGTAATAGGTTACTCTAGCGAGACCCTCCTGTAATAGGTTACTCTAGCAAGACCCTCCTGTAATAGGTTACTCTAGCAAGACCCTCCTGTAATAGGTTACTCTAGCGAGACCCTCCTGTAATAGGTTACTCTAGCGAGACTCTCCTGTAATAGGTTACTCTTGCAAGACCCTCCTGTAATAGGTTACTCTAGCGAGACCCTCCTGTAATAGGTTACTCTAGCGAGACCCTCCTGTAATAGGTTACTCTTGCAAGACCCTCCTGTAATAGGTTACTCTAGCGAGACCCTCCTGTAATAGGTTACTCTAGCGAGACCCTCCTATAATAGGTTACTCGAGCATGACCCTCCTATAGTAGGTTACTCTAGCGAGACCCTCCTGTAATAGGTTACTCTAGCGAGACTCTCCTGTAATAGGTTACTCTAGCGAGACCCTCTATTAGGTTACTCTAGCGAGACCCTCCTATAATAGGTTACTCTAGCGAGACCCTCCTAGTTACCTACAGGTCCCATTGAAGGCCAGAAGATGTGGGGGAGGATCCTCTTGTGGGCCACCCGTCATGATTATATCTGAGTGAGCTGCTTGACCTCTGCCATTTTGTGACAATATGAGTCTACCCATCTTAAAATGACGACGGTGTACTGCCCTCCCCTGTCCCCACCCTTCATAACTACAGACTGTCAAGTCCAGTTAGATCAGAGGTCTCACAGGAAAGGAAACAAGAAAAGGTAACTGTCTTCAGACTATTTGAGGCATGGTGTAAAGTGCATTTCCTGTTTGCCTTCCATTTGACATCTGTAGTCTTCAGATTGTGTTGCAGGTGTAAAAGAAAATTAAATCATCAACAGTGTAAAACTTTTATACATTTATAACAACTACATTGCCTAAAAACCCGCAACTCCCTGCTCCAGCAATCATAAAACTATGAATTCTATGTTGCCTATCGACTTCTAACTACAGAACTCAATGGCTTCAACCACAACCATCCAATCCAATAGGTTACTCTAGCGAGACCCTCCTGTAATAGGTTACTCTAGCGAGACCCTCCTATAATAGGTTACTCGAGCATGACCCTCCTATAGTAGGTTACTCTAGCGAGACCCTCCTGTAATAGGTTACTCTAGCAAGACCCTCCTGTAATAGGTTACTCTAGCGAGACCCTCCTGTAATAGGTTACTCTAGCGAGACTCTCCTGTAATAGGTTACTCTTGCAAGACCCTCCTGTAATAGGTTACTCTAGCGAGACCCTCCTGTAATAGGTTACTCTAGCGAGACCCTCCTGTAATAGGTTACTCTTGCAAGACCCTCCTGTAATAGGTTACTCTAGCGAGACCCTCCTGTAATAGGTTACTCTAGCGAGACCCTCCTATAATAGGTTACTCGAGCATGACCCTCCTATAGTAGGTTACTCTAGCGAGACCCTCCTGTAATAGGTTACTCTAGCGAGACTCTCCTGTAATAGGTTACTCTAGCGAGACCCTCTATTAGGTTACTCTAGCGAGACCCTCCTATAATAGGTTACTCTAGCGAGACCCTCCTAGTTACCTACAGGTCCCATTGAAGGCCAGAAGATGTGGGGGAGGATCCTCTTGTGGGCCACCCGTCATGATTATATCTGAGTGAGCTGCTTGACCTCTGCCATTTTGTGACAATATGAGTCTACCCATCTTAAAATGACGACGGTGTACTGCCCTCCCCTGTCCCCACCCTTCATAACTACAGACTGTCAAGTCCAGTTAGATCAGAGGTCTCACAGGAAAGGAAACAAGAAAAGGTAACTGTCTTCAGACTATTTGAGGCATGGTGTAAAGTGCATTTCCTGTTTGCCTTCCATTTGACATCTGTAGTCTTCAGATTGTGTTGCAGGTGTAAAAGAAAATTAAATCATCAACAGTGTAAAACTTTTATACATTTATAACAACTACATTGCCTAAAAACCCGCAACTCCCTGCTCCAGCAATCATAAAACTATGAATTCTATGTTGCCTATCGACTTCTAACTACAGAACTCAATGGCTTCAACCACAACCATCCAATCCAATAGGTTACTCTAGCGAGACCCTCCTGTAATAGGTTACTCTAGCGAGACCCTCCTATAATAGGTTACTCGAGCATGACCCTCCTATAGTAGGTTACTCTAGCGAGACCCTCCTGTAATAGGTTACTCTAGCAAGACCCTCCTGTAATAGGTTACTCTAGCGAGACCCTCCTGTAATAGGTTACTCTAGCGAGACTCTCCTGTAATAGGTTACTCTTGCAAGACCCTCCTGTAATAGGTTACTCTAGCGAGACCCTCCTGTAATAGGTTACTCTAGCGAGACCCTCCTATAATAGGTTACTCGAGCATGACCCTCCTATAGTAGGTTACTCTAGCGAGACCCTCCTGTAATAGGTTACTCTAGCGAGACTCTCCTGTAATAGGTTACTCTTGCAAGACCCTCCTGTAATAGGTTACTCTAGCGAGACCCTCCTGTAATAGGTTACTCTAGCGAGACCCTCCTATAATAGGTTACTCGAGCATGACCCTCCTATAGTAGGTTACTCTAGCGAGACCCTCCTGTAATAGGTTACTCTAGCGAGACTCTCCTGTAATAGGTTACTCTAGCGAGACCCTCTATTAGGTTACTCTAGCGAGACCCTCCTATAATAGGTTACTCTAGCGAGACCCTCCTGTAATAGGTTACTCTAGCGAGACCCTCCTGTAATAGGTTACTCTAGCGAGGCCCTCCTGTAATATGTTACTCTAGCGAGACCCTCCTGTAATAGGTTACTCTAGCGAGACCCTCCTGTAATAGGTTACTCTAGCGAGACCCTCCTGTAATAGGTTACTCTAGCGAGACCCTCCTGTAATAGGTTACTCTAGCGAGGCCCTCCTGTAATAGGTTACTCTAGCGAGACCCTCCTATAATAGGTTACTCTAGCGAGACTCTCCTGTAATAGGTTACTCTAGCGAGACCCTCCTGTAATAGGTTACTCTAGCAAGACCCTCCTGTAATAGGTTACTCTAGCGAGACCCTCCTGTAATAGGTTACTCTAGCGAGACTCTCCTGTAATAGGTTACTCTTGCAAGACCCTCCTGTAATAGGTTACTCTAGCGAGACCCTCCTGTAATAGGTTACTCTAGCGAGACCCTCCTGTAATAGGTTACTCTTGCAAGACCCTCCTGTAATAGGTTACTCTAGCGAGACCCTCCTGTAATAGGTTACTCTAGCGAGACCCTCCTATAATAGGTTACTCGAGCATGACCCTCCTATAGTAGGTTACTCTAGCGAGACCCTCCTGTAATAGGTTACTCTAGCGAGACTCTCCTGTAATAGGTTACTCTAGCGAGACCCTCTATTAGGTTACTCTAGCGAGACCCTCCTATAATAGGTTACTCTAGCGAGACCCTCCTAGTTACCTACAGGTCCCATTGAAGGCCAGAAGATGTGGGGGAGGATCCTCTTGTGGGCCACCCGTCATGATTATATCTGAGTGAGCTGCTTGACCTCTGCCATTTTGTGACAATATGAGTCTACCCATCTTAAAATGACGACGGTGTACTGCCCTCCCCTGTCCCCACCCTTCATAACTACAGACTGTCAAGTCCAGTTAGATCAGAGGTCTCACAGGAAAGGAAACAAGAAAAGGTAACTGTCTTCAGACTATTTGAGGCATGGTGTAAAGTGCATTTCCTGTTTGCCTTCCATTTGACATCTGTAGTCTTCAGATTGTGTTGCAGGTGTAAAAGAAAATTAAATCATCAACAGTGTAAAACTTTTATACATTTATAACAACTACATTGCCTAAAAACCCGCAACTCCCTGCTCCAGCAATCATAAAACTATGAATTCTATGTTGCCTATCGACTTCTAACTACAGAACTCAATGGCTTCAACCACAACCATCCAATCCAATAGGTTACTCTAGCGAGACCCTCCTGTAATAGGTTACTCTAGCGAGACCCTCCTATAATAGGTTACTCGAGCATGACCCTCCTATAGTAGGTTACTCTAGCGAGACCCTCCTGTAATAGGTTACTCTAGCAAGACCCTCCTGTAATAGGTTACTCTAGCGAGACCCTCCTGTAATAGGTTACTCTAGCGAGACTCTCCTGTAATAGGTTACTCTTGCAAGACCCTCCTGTAATAGGTTACTCTAGCGAGACCCTCCTGTAATAGGTTACTCTAGCGAGACCCTCCTATAATAGGTTACTCGAGCATGACCCTCCTATAGTAGGTTACTCTAGCGAGACCCTCCTGTAATAGGTTACTCTAGCGAGACTCTCCTGTAATAGGTTACTCTAGCGAGACCCTCTATTAGGTTACTCTAGCGAGACCCTCCTATAATAGGTTACTCTAGCGAGACCCTCCTGTAATAGGTTACTCTAGCGAGACCCTCCTGTAATAGGTTACTCTAGCGAGGCCCTCCTGTAATATGTTACTCTAGCGAGACCCTCCTGTAATAGGTTACTCTAGCGAGACCCTCCTGTAATAGGTTACTCTAGCGAGACCCTCCTGTAATAGGTTACTCTAGCGAGACCCTCCTGTAATAGGTTACTCTAGCGAGGCCCTCCTGTAATAGGTTACTCTAGCGAGACCCTCCTATAATAGGTTACTCTAGCGAGACCCTCCTATAATAGGTTACTCTAGCGAGACCCTCCTGTAATTGGTTACTCTAGCGAGACCCTCCTGTAATAGGTTACTCTAGCGAGACCCTCCTGTAATAGGTTACTCTAGCGAGATCCTCCTGTAATAGGTTACTCTAGCGAGACCCTCTTGTAATAGGTTACTCTAGCGAGACCCTCTTGTAATAGGTTACTCTAGCGAGACCCTCTTGTAATAGGTTACTCTAGCGAGACCCTCCTGTAATAGGTTACTCTAGCGAGACCCTCCTGTAATAGGTTACTCTAGCGAGACCCTCTTGTAATAGCTTACTCTAGCGAGACCCTCCTGAAATAGGTTACTCTAGCGAGACCCTCCTGTAATAGGTTACTCTAGCGAGAACCTCCTGAATTAGGTTACTCTAGCGAGACCCTCCTATAATAGGTTACTCTAGCGAGACCCTCCTGTAATAGGTTACTCTAGCGAGACCCTCCTATAATAGGTTACTCTAGCGAGACCCTCCTATAATAGGTTACTCTAGCGAGACCCTCCTGTAATAGGTTACTCTAGCGAGACCCTCCTATAATAGCTTACTCTAGCGAGACCCTCCTGTAATAGGTTACTCTAGCGAGACCCTCCTATAATAGGTTACTCTTGCAAGACCCTCCTGTAATAGGTTACTCTAGCGAGACCCTCCTGTAATAGGTTACTCTAGCGAGACCCTCCTATAATAGGTTACTCTAGCGAGACCCTCCTGTAATAGGTTACTCTAGCGAGACCCTCCTGTAATAGGTTACTCTAGCGAGACCCTCCTATAATAGGTTACTCGAGCATGACCCTCCTATAGTAGGTTACTCTAGCGAGACCCTCCTGTAATAGGTTACTCTAGCAAGACCCTCCTGTAATAGGTTACTCTAGCGAGACCCTCCTGTAATAGGTTACTCTAGCGAGACTCTCCTGTAATAGGTTACTCTTGCAAGACCCTCCTGTAATAGGTTACTCTAGCGAGACCCTCCTGTAATAGGTTACTCTAGCGAGACCCTCCTGTAATAGGTTACTCTTGCAAGACCCTCCTGTAATAGGTTACTCTAGCGAGACCCTCCTGTAATAGGTTACTCTAGCGAGACCCTCCTATAATAGGTTACTCGAGCATGACCCTCCTATAGTAGGTTACTCTAGCGAGACCCTCCTGTAATAGGTTACTCTAGCGAGACTCTCCTGTAATAGGTTACTCTAGCGAGACCCTCTATTAGGTTACTCTAGCGAGACCCTCCTATAATAGGTTACTCTAGCGAGACCCTCCTAGTTACCTACAGGTCCCATTGAAGGCCAGAAGATGTGGGGGAGGATCCTCTTGTGGGCCACCCGTCATGATTATATCTGAGTGAGCTGCTTGACCTCTGCCATTTTGTGACAATATGAGTCTACCCATCTTAAAATGACGACGGTGTACTGCCCTCCCCTGTCCCCACCCTTCATAACTACAGACTGTCAAGTCCAGTTAGATCAGAGGTCTCACAGGAAAGGAAACAAGAAAAGGTAACTGTCTTCAGACTATTTGAGGCATGGTGTAAAGTGCATTTCCTGTTTGCCTTCCATTTGACATCTGTAGTCTTCAGATTGTGTTGCAGGTGTAAAAGAAAATTAAATCATCAACAGTGTAAAACTTTTATACATTTATAACAACTACATTGCCTAAAAACCCGCAACTCCCTGCTCCAGCAATCATAAAACTATGAATTCTATGTTGCCTATCGACTTCTAACTACAGAACTCAATGGCTTCAACCACAACCATCCAATCCAATAGGTTACTCTAGCGAGACCCTCCTGTAATAGGTTACTCTAGCGAGACCCTCCTATAATAGGTTACTCGAGCATGACCCTCCTATAGTAGGTTACTCTAGCGAGACCCTCCTGTAATAGGTTACTCTAGCAAGACCCTCCTGTAATAGGTTACTCTAGCGAGACCCTCCTGTAATAGGTTACTCTAGCGAGACTCTCCTGTAATAGGTTACTCTTGCAAGACCCTCCTGTAATAGGTTACTCTAGCGAGACCCTCCTGTAATAGGTTACTCTAGCGAGACCCTCCTATAATAGGTTACTCGAGCATGACCCTCCTATAGTAGGTTACTCTAGCGAGACCCTCCTGTAATAGGTTACTCTAGCGAGACTCTCCTGTAATAGGTTACTCTAGCGAGACCCTCTATTAGGTTACTCTAGCGAGACCCTCCTATAATAGGTTACTCTAGCGAGACCCTCCTGTAATAGGTTACTCTAGCGAGACCCTCCTGTAATAGGTTACTCTAGCGAGGCCCTCCTGTAATATGTTACTCTAGCGAGACCCTCCTGTAATAGGTTACTCTAGCGAGACCCTCCTGTAATAGGTTACTCTAGCGAGACCCTCCTGTAATAGGTTACTCTAGCGAGACCCTCCTGTAATAGGTTACTCTAGCGAGGCCCTCCTGTAATAGGTTACTCTAGCGAGACCCTCCTATAATAGGTTACTCTAGCGAGACCCTCCTATAATAGGTTACTCTAGCGAGACCCTCCTGTAATTGGTTACTCTAGCGAGACCCTCCTGTAATAGGTTACTCTAGCGAGACCCTCCTGTAATAGGTTACTCTAGCGAGATCCTCCTGTAATAGGTTACTCTAGCGAGACCCTCTTGTAATAGGTTACTCTAGCGAGACCCTCTTGTAATAGGTTACTCTAGCGAGACCCTCTTGTAATAGGTTACTCTAGCGAGACCCTCCTGTAATAGGTTACTCTAGCGAGACCCTCCTGTAATAGGTTACTCTAGCGAGACCCTCTTGTAATAGCTTACTCTAGCGAGACCCTCCTGAAATAGGTTACTCTAGCGAGACCCTCCTGTAATAGGTTACTCTAGCGAGAACCTCCTGAATTAGGTTACTCTAGCGAGACCCTCCTATAATAGGTTACTCTAGCGAGACCCTCCTGTAATAGGTTACTCTAGCGAGACCCTCCTATAATAGGTTACTCTAGCGAGACCCTCCTATAATAGGTTACTCTAGCGAGACCCTCCTGTAATAGGTTACTCTAGCGAGACCCTCCTATAATAGCTTACTCTAGCGAGACCCTCCTGTAATAGGTTACTCTAGCGAGACCCTCCTATAATAGGTTACTCTTGCAAGACCCTCCTGTAATAGGTTACTCTAGCGAGACCCTCCTGTAATAGGTTACTCTAGCGAGGCCCTCCTGTAATAGGTTACTCTAGCGAGACCCTCCTATAATAGGTTACTCTAGCGAGACCCTCCTGTAATAGGTTACTCTAGCAAGACCCTCCTGTAATAGGTTACTCTAGCAAGACCCTCCTGTAATAGGTTACTCTAGCGAGACCCTCCTGTAATAGGTTACTCTAGCGAGACTCTCCTGTAATAGGTTACTCTTGCAAGACCCTCCTGTAATAGGTTACTCTAGCGAGACCCTCCTGTAATAGGTTACTCTAGCGAGACCCTCCTGTAATAGGTTACTCTTGCAAGACCCTCCTGTAATAGGTTACTCTAGCGAGACCCTCCTGTAATAGGTTACTCTAGCGAGACCCTCCTATAATAGGTTACTCGAGCATGACCCTCCTATAGTAGGTTACTCTAGCGAGACCCTCCTGTAATAGGTTACTCTAGCGAGACTCTCCTGTAATAGGTTACTCTAGCGAGACCCTCTATTAGGTTACTCTAGCGAGACCCTCCTATAATAGGTTACTCTAGCGAGACCCTCCTAGTTACCTACAGGTCCCATTGAAGGCCAGAAGATGTGGGGGAGGATCCTCTTGTGGGCCACCCGTCATGATTATATCTGAGTGAGCTGCTTGACCTCTGCCATTTTGTGACAATATGAGTCTACCCATCTTAAAATGACGACGGTGTACTGCCCTCCCCTGTCCCCACCCTTCATAACTACAGACTGTCAAGTCCAGTTAGATCAGAGGTCTCACAGGAAAGGAAACAAGAAAAGGTAACTGTCTTCAGACTATTTGAGGCATGGTGTAAAGTGCATTTCCTGTTTGCCTTCCATTTGACATCTGTAGTCTTCAGATTGTGTTGCAGGTGTAAAAGAAAATTAAATCATCAACAGTGTAAAACTTTTATACATTTATAACAACTACATTGCCTAAAAACCCGCAACTCCCTGCTCCAGCAATCATAAAACTATGAATTCTATGTTGCCTATCGACTTCTAACTACAGAACTCAATGGCTTCAACCACAACCATCCAATCCAATAGGTTACTCTAGCGAGACCCTCCTGTAATAGGTTACTCTAGCGAGACCCTCCTATAATAGGTTACTCGAGCATGACCCTCCTATAGTAGGTTACTCTAGCGAGACCCTCCTGTAATAGGTTACTCTAGCAAGACCCTCCTGTAATAGGTTACTCTAGCGAGACCCTCCTGTAATAGGTTACTCTAGCGAGACTCTCCTGTAATAGGTTACTCTTGCAAGACCCTCCTGTAATAGGTTACTCTAGCGAGACCCTCCTGTAATAGGTTACTCTAGCGAGACCCTCCTATAATAGGTTACTCGAGCATGACCCTCCTATAGTAGGTTACTCTAGCGAGACCCTCCTGTAATAGGTTACTCTAGCGAGACTCTCCTGTAATAGGTTACTCTAGCGAGACCCTCTATTAGGTTACTCTAGCGAGACCCTCCTATAATAGGTTACTCTAGCGAGACCCTCCTGTAATAGGTTACTCTAGCGAGACCCTCCTGTAATAGGTTACTCTAGCGAGGCCCTCCTGTAATATGTTACTCTAGCGAGACCCTCCTGTAATAGGTTACTCTAGCGAGACCCTCCTGTAATAGGTTACTCTAGCGAGACCCTCCTGTAATAGGTTACTCTAGCGAGACCCTCCTGTAATAGGTTACTCTAGCGAGGCCCTCCTGTAATAGGTTACTCTAGCGAGACCCTCCTATAATAGGTTACTCTAGCGAGACCCTCCTATAATAGGTTACTCTAGCGAGACCCTCCTGTAATTGGTTACTCTAGCGAGACCCTCCTGTAATAGGTTACTCTAGCGAGACCCTCCTGTAATAGGTTACTCTAGCGAGATCCTCCTGTAATAGGTTACTCTAGCGAGACCCTCTTGTAATAGGTTACTCTAGCGAGACCCTCTTGTAATAGGTTACTCTAGCGAGACCCTCTTGTAATAGGTTACTCTAGCGAGACCCTCCTGTAATAGGTTACTCTAGCGAGACCCTCCTGTAATAGGTTACTCTAGCGAGACCCTCTTGTAATAGCTTACTCTAGCGAGACCCTCCTGAAATAGGTTACTCTAGCGAGACCCTCCTGTAATAGGTTACTCTAGCGAGAACCTCCTGAATTAGGTTACTCTAGCGAGACCCTCCTATAATAGGTTACTCTAGCGAGACCCTCCTGTAATAGGTTACTCTAGCGAGACCCTCCTATAATAGGTTACTCTAGCGAGACCCTCCTATAATAGGTTACTCTAGCGAGACCCTCCTGTAATAGGTTACTCTAGCGAGACCCTCCTATAATAGCTTACTCTAGCGAGACCCTCCTGTAATAGGTTACTCTAGCGAGACCCTCCTATAATAGGTTACTCTTGCAAGACCCTCCTGTAATAGGTTACTCTAGCGAGACCCTCCTGTAATAGGTTACTCTAGCGAGACCCTCCTATAATAGGTTACTCTAGCGAGACCCTCCTGTAATAGGTTACTCTAGCGAGACCCTCCTGTAATAGGTTACTCTAGCGAGACCCTCCTATAATAGGTTACTCGAGCATGACCCTCCTATAGTAGGTTACTCTAGCGAGACCCTCCTGTAATAGGTTACTCTAGCAAGACCCTCCTGTAATAGGTTACTCTAGCGAGACCCTCCTGTAATAGGTTACTCTAGCGAGACTCTCCTGTAATAGGTTACTCTTGCAAGACCCTCCTGTAATAGGTTACTCTAGCGAGACCCTCCTGTAATAGGTTACTCTAGCGAGACCCTCCTGTAATAGGTTACTCTTGCAAGACCCTCCTGTAATAGGTTACTCTAGCGAGACCCTCCTGTAATAGGTTACTCTAGCGAGACCCTCCTATAATAGGTTACTCGAGCATGACCCTCCTATAGTAGGTTACTCTAGCGAGACCCTCCTGTAATAGGTTACTCTAGCGAGACTCTCCTGTAATAGGTTACTCTAGCGAGACCCTCTATTAGGTTACTCTAGCGAGACCCTCCTATAATAGGTTACTCTAGCGAGACCCTCCTAGTTACCTACAGGTCCCATTGAAGGCCAGAAGATGTGGGGGAGGATCCTCTTGTGGGCCACCCGTCATGATTATATCTGAGTGAGCTGCTTGACCTCTGCCATTTTGTGACAATATGAGTCTACCCATCTTAAAATGACGACGGTGTACTGCCCTCCCCTGTCCCCACCCTTCATAACTACAGACTGTCAAGTCCAGTTAGATCAGAGGTCTCACAGGAAAGGAAACAAGAAAAGGTAACTGTCTTCAGACTATTTGAGGCATGGTGTAAAGTGCATTTCCTGTTTGCCTTCCATTTGACATCTGTAGTCTTCAGATTGTGTTGCAGGTGTAAAAGAAAATTAAATCATCAACAGTGTAAAACTTTTATACATTTATAACAACTACATTGCCTAAAAACCCGCAACTCCCTGCTCCAGCAATCATAAAACTATGAATTCTATGTTGCCTATCGACTTCTAACTACAGAACTCAATGGCTTCAACCACAACCATCCAATCCAATAGGTTACTCTAGCGAGACCCTCCTGTAATAGGTTACTCTAGCGAGACCCTCCTATAATAGGTTACTCGAGCATGACCCTCCTATAGTAGGTTACTCTAGCGAGACCCTCCTGTAATAGGTTACTCTAGCAAGACCCTCCTGTAATAGGTTACTCTAGCGAGACCCTCCTGTAATAGGTTACTCTAGCGAGACTCTCCTGTAATAGGTTACTCTTGCAAGACCCTCCTGTAATAGGTTACTCTAGCGAGACCCTCCTGTAATAGGTTACTCTAGCGAGACCCTCCTATAATAGGTTACTCGAGCATGACCCTCCTATAGTAGGTTACTCTAGCGAGACCCTCCTGTAATAGGTTACTCTAGCGAGACTCTCCTGTAATAGGTTACTCTAGCGAGACCCTCTATTAGGTTACTCTAGCGAGACCCTCCTATAATAGGTTACTCTAGCGAGACCCTCCTGTAATAGGTTACTCTAGCGAGACCCTCCTGTAATAGGTTACTCTAGCGAGGCCCTCCTGTAATATGTTACTCTAGCGAGACCCTCCTGTAATAGGTTACTCTAGCGAGACCCTCCTGTAATAGGTTACTCTAGCGAGACCCTCCTGTAATAGGTTACTCTAGCGAGACCCTCCTGTAATAGGTTACTCTAGCGAGGCCCTCCTGTAATAGGTTACTCTAGCGAGACCCTCCTATAATAGGTTACTCTAGCGAGACTCTCCTGTAATAGGTTACTCTAGCGAGACCCTCCTGTAATAGGTTACTCTAGCAAGACCCTCCTGTAATAGGTTACTCTAGCGAGACCCTCCTGTAATAGGTTACTCTAGCGAGACTCTCCTGTAATAGGTTACTCTTGCAAGACCCTCCTGTAATAGGTTACTCTAGCGAGACCCTCCTGTAATAGGTTACTCTAGCGAGACCCTCCTGTAATAGGTTACTCTTGCAAGACCCTCCTGTAATAGGTTACTCTAGCGAGACCCTCCTGTAATAGGTTACTCTAGCGAGACCCTCCTATAATAGGTTACTCGAGCATGACCCTCCTATAGTAGGTTACTCTAGCGAGACCCTCCTGTAATAGGTTACTCTAGCGAGACTCTCCTGTAATAGGTTACTCTAGCGAGACCCTCTATTAGGTTACTCTAGCGAGACCCTCCTATAATAGGTTACTCTAGCGAGACCCTCCTAGTTACCTACAGGTCCCATTGAAGGCCAGAAGATGTGGGGGAGGATCCTCTTGTGGGCCACCCGTCATGATTATATCTGAGTGAGCTGCTTGACCTCTGCCATTTTGTGACAATATGAGTCTACCCATCTTAAAATGACGACGGTGTACTGCCCTCCCCTGTCCCCACCCTTCATAACTACAGACTGTCAAGTCCAGTTAGATCAGAGGTCTCACAGGAAAGGAAACAAGAAAAGGTAACTGTCTTCAGACTATTTGAGGCATGGTGTAAAGTGCATTTCCTGTTTGCCTTCCATTTGACATCTGTAGTCTTCAGATTGTGTTGCAGGTGTAAAAGAAAATTAAATCATCAACAGTGTAAAACTTTTATACATTTATAACAACTACATTGCCTAAAAACCCGCAACTCCCTGCTCCAGCAATCATAAAACTATGAATTCTATGTTGCCTATCGACTTCTAACTACAGAACTCAATGGCTTCAACCACAACCATCCAATCCAATAGGTTACTCTAGCGAGACCCTCCTGTAATAGGTTACTCTAGCGAGACCCTCCTATAATAGGTTACTCGAGCATGACCCTCCTATAGTAGGTTACTCTAGCGAGACCCTCCTGTAATAGGTTACTCTAGCAAGACCCTCCTGTAATAGGTTACTCTAGCGAGACCCTCCTGTAATAGGTTACTCTAGCGAGACTCTCCTGTAATAGGTTACTCTTGCAAGACCCTCCTGTAATAGGTTACTCTAGCGAGACCCTCCTGTAATAGGTTACTCTAGCGAGACCCTCCTATAATAGGTTACTCGAGCATGACCCTCCTATAGTAGGTTACTCTAGCGAGACCCTCCTGTAATAGGTTACTCTAGCGAGACTCTCCTGTAATAGGTTACTCTTGCAAGACCCTCCTGTAATAGGTTACTCTAGCGAGACCCTCCTGTAATAGGTTACTCTAGCGAGACCCTCCTATAATAGGTTACTCGAGCATGACCCTCCTATAGTAGGTTACTCTAGCGAGACCCTCCTGTAATAGGTTACTCTAGCGAGACTCTCCTGTAATAGGTTACTCTAGCGAGACCCTCTATTAGGTTACTCTAGCGAGACCCTCCTATAATAGGTTACTCTAGCGAGACCCTCCTGTAATAGGTTACTCTAGCGAGACCCTCCTGTAATAGGTTACTCTAGCGAGGCCCTCCTGTAATATGTTACTCTAGCGAGACCCTCCTGTAATAGGTTACTCTAGCGAGACCCTCCTGTAATAGGTTACTCTAGCGAGACCCTCCTGTAATAGGTTACTCTAGCGAGACCCTCCTGTAATAGGTTACTCTAGCGAGGCCCTCCTGTAATAGGTTACTCTAGCGAGACCCTCCTATAATAGGTTACTCTAGCGAGACTCTCCTGTAATAGGTTACTCTAGCGAGACCCTCCTGTAATAGGTTACTCTAGCAAGACCCTCCTGTAATAGGTTACTCTAGCGAGACCCTCCTGTAATAGGTTACTCTAGCGAGACTCTCCTGTAATAGGTTACTCTTGCAAGACCCTCCTGTAATAGGTTACTCTAGCGAGACCCTCCTGTAATAGGTTACTCTAGCGAGACCCTCCTGTAATAGGTTACTCTTGCAAGACCCTCCTGTAATAGGTTACTCTAGCGAGACCCTCCTGTAATAGGTTACTCTAGCGAGACCCTCCTATAATAGGTTACTCGAGCATGACCCTCCTATAGTAGGTTACTCTAGCGAGACCCTCCTGTAATAGGTTACTCTAGCGAGACTCTCCTGTAATAGGTTACTCTAGCGAGACCCTCTATTAGGTTACTCTAGCGAGACCCTCCTATAATAGGTTACTCTAGCGAGACCCTCCTAGTTACCTACAGGTCCCATTGAAGGCCAGAAGATGTGGGGGAGGATCCTCTTGTGGGCCACCCGTCATGATTATATCTGAGTGAGCTGCTTGACCTCTGCCATTTTGTGACAATATGAGTCTACCCATCTTAAAATGACGACGGTGTACTGCCCTCCCCTGTCCCCACCCTTCATAACTACAGACTGTCAAGTCCAGTTAGATCAGAGGTCTCACAGGAAAGGAAACAAGAAAAGGTAACTGTCTTCAGACTATTTGAGGCATGGTGTAAAGTGCATTTCCTGTTTGCCTTCCATTTGACATCTGTAGTCTTCAGATTGTGTTGCAGGTGTAAAAGAAAATTAAATCATCAACAGTGTAAAACTTTTATACATTTATAACAACTACATTGCCTAAAAACCCGCAACTCCCTGCTCCAGCAATCATAAAACTATGAATTCTATGTTGCCTATCGACTTCTAACTACAGAACTCAATGGCTTCAACCACAACCATCCAATCCAATAGGTTACTCTAGCGAGACCCTCCTGTAATAGGTTACTCTAGCGAGACCCTCCTATAATAGGTTACTCGAGCATGACCCTCCTATAGTAGGTTACTCTAGCGAGACCCTCCTGTAATAGGTTACTCTAGCAAGACCCTCCTGTAATAGGTTACTCTAGCGAGACCCTCCTGTAATAGGTTACTCTAGCGAGACTCTCCTGTAATAGGTTACTCTTGCAAGACCCTCCTGTAATAGGTTACTCTAGCGAGACCCTCCTGTAATAGGTTACTCTAGCGAGACCCTCCTATAATAGGTTACTCGAGCATGACCCTCCTATAGTAGGTTACTCTAGCGAGACCCTCCTGTAATAGGTTACTCTAGCGAGACTCTCCTGTAATAGGTTACTCTAGCGAGACCCTCTATTAGGTTACTCTAGCGAGACCCTCCTATAATAGGTTACTCTAGCGAGACCCTCCTGTAATAGGTTACTCTAGCGAGACCCTCCTGTAATAGGTTACTCTAGCGAGGCCCTCCTGTAATATGTTACTCTAGCGAGACCCTCCTGTAATAGGTTACTCTAGCGAGACCCTCCTGTAATAGGTTACTCTAGCGAGACCCTCCTGTAATAGGTTACTCTAGCGAGACCCTCCTGTAATAGGTTACTCTAGCGAGGCCCTCCTGTAATAGGTTACTCTAGCGAGACCCTCCTATAATAGGTTACTCTAGCGAGACCCTCCTGTAATAGGTTACTCTAGCGAGACCCTCCTATAATAGCTTACTCTAGCGAGACCCTCCTGTAATAGGTTACTCTAGCGAGACCCTCCTATAATAGGTTACTCTTGCAAGACCCTCCTGTAATAGGTTACTCTAGCGAGACCCTCCTGTAATAGGTTACTCTAGCGAGACCCTCCTATAATAGGTTACTCTAGCGAGACCCTCCTGTAATAGGTTACTCTAGCGAGACCCTCCTGTAATAGGTTACTCTAGCGAGACCCTCCTATAATAGGTTACTCGAGCATGACCCTCCTATAGTAGGTTACTCTAGCGAGACCCTCCTGTAATAGGTTACTCTAGCAAGACCCTCCTGTAATAGGTTACTCTAGCGAGACCCTCCTGTAATAGGTTACTCTAGCGAGACTCTCCTGTAATAGGTTACTCTTGCAAGACCCTCCTGTAATAGGTTACTCTAGCGAGACCCTCCTGTAATAGGTTACTCTAGCGAGACCCTCCTGTAATAGGTTACTCTTGCAAGACCCTCCTGTAATAGGTTACTCTAGCGAGACCCTCCTGTAATAGGTTACTCTAGCGAGACCCTCCTATAATAGGTTACTCGAGCATGACCCTCCTATAGTAGGTTACTCTAGCGAGACCCTCCTGTAATAGGTTACTCTAGCGAGACTCTCCTGTAATAGGTTACTCTAGCGAGACCCTCTATTAGGTTACTCTAGCGAGACCCTCCTATAATAGGTTACTCTAGCGAGACCCTCCTAGTTACCTACAGGTCCCATTGAAGGCCAGAAGATGTGGGGGAGGATCCTCTTGTGGGCCACCCGTCATGATTATATCTGAGTGAGCTGCTTGACCTCTGCCATTTTGTGACAATATGAGTCTACCCATCTTAAAATGACGACGGTGTACTGCCCTCCCCTGTCCCCACCCTTCATAACTACAGACTGTCAAGTCCAGTTAGATCAGAGGTCTCACAGGAAAGGAAACAAGAAAAGGTAACTGTCTTCAGACTATTTGAGGCATGGTGTAAAGTGCATTTCCTGTTTGCCTTCCATTTGACATCTGTAGTCTTCAGATTGTGTTGCAGGTGTAAAAGAAAATTAAATCATCAACAGTGTAAAACTTTTATACATTTATAACAACTACATTGCCTAAAAACCCGCAACTCCCTGCTCCAGCAATCATAAAACTATGAATTCTATGTTGCCTATCGACTTCTAACTACAGAACTCAATGGCTTCAACCACAACCATCCAATCCAATAGGTTACTCTAGCGAGACCCTCCTGTAATAGGTTACTCTAGCGAGACCCTCCTATAATAGGTTACTCGAGCATGACCCTCCTATAGTAGGTTACTCTAGCGAGACCCTCCTGTAATAGGTTACTCTAGCAAGACCCTCCTGTAATAGGTTACTCTAGCGAGACCCTCCTGTAATAGGTTACTCTAGCGAGACTCTCCTGTAATAGGTTACTCTTGCAAGACCCTCCTGTAATAGGTTACTCTAGCGAGACCCTCCTGTAATAGGTTACTCTAGCGAGACCCTCCTATAATAGGTTACTCGAGCATGACCCTCCTATAGTAGGTTACTCTAGCGAGACCCTCCTGTAATAGGTTACTCTAGCGAGACTCTCCTGTAATAGGTTACTCTAGCGAGACCCTCTATTAGGTTACTCTAGCGAGACCCTCCTATAATAGGTTACTCTAGCGAGACCCTCCTGTAATAGGTTACTCTAGCGAGACCCTCCTGTAATAGGTTACTCTAGCGAGACCCTCCTATAATAGGTTACTCTAGCGAGACTCTCCTGTAATAGGTTACTCTAGCGAGACCCTCCTATAATAGGTTACTCTAGCGAGACCCTCCTGTAATAGGTTACTCTAGCGAGACCCTCCTATAATAGCTTACTCTAGCGAGACCCTCCTGTAATAGGTTACTCTAGCGAGACCCTCCTATAATAGGTTACTCTTGCAAGACCCTCCTGTAATAGGTTACTCTAGCGAGACCCTCCTGTAATAGGTTACTCTAGCGAGACCCTCCTATAATAGGTTACTCTAGCGAGACCCTCCTGTAATAGGTTACTCTAGCGAGACCCTCCTGTAATAGGTTACTCTAGCGAGACCCTCCTATAATAGGTTACTCGAGCATGACCCTCCTATAGTAGGTTACTCTAGCGAGACCCTCCTGTAATAGGTTACTCTAGCAAGACCCTCCTGTAATAGGTTACTCTAGCGAGACCCTCCTGTAATAGGTTACTCTAGCAAGACCCTCCTGTAATAGGTTACTCTAGCAAGACCCTCCTGTAATAGGTTACTCTAGCGAGACCCTCCTGTAATAGGTTACTCTAGCGAGACTCTCCTGTAATAGGTTACTCTTGCAAGACCCTCCTGTAATAGGTTACTCTAGCGAGACCCTCCTGTAATAGGTTACTCTAGCGAGACCCTCCTGTAATAGGTTACTCTTGCAAGACCCTCCTGTAATAGGTTACTCTAGCGAGACCCTCCTGTAATAGGTTACTCTAGCGAGACCCTCCTATAATAGGTTACTCGAGCATGACCCTCCTATAGTAGGTTACTCTAGCGAGACCCTCCTGTAATAGGTTACTCTAGCGAGACTCTCCTGTAATAGGTTACTCTAGCGAGACCCTCTATTAGGTTACTCTAGCGAGACCCTCCTATAATAGGTTACTCTAGCGAGACCCTCCTAGTTACCTACAGGTCCCATTGAAGGCCAGAAGATGTGGGGGAGGATCCTCTTGTGGGCCACCCGTCATGATTATATCTGAGTGAGCTGCTTGACCTCTGCCATTTTGTGACAATATGAGTCTACCCATCTTAAAATGACGACGGTGTACTGCCCTCCCCTGTCCCCACCCTTCATAACTACAGACTGTCAAGTCCAGTTAGATCAGAGGTCTCACAGGAAAGGAAACAAGAAAAGGTAACTGTCTTCAGACTATTTGAGGCATGGTGTAAAGTGCATTTCCTGTTTGCCTTCCATTTGACATCTGTAGTCTTCAGATTGTGTTGCAGGTGTAAAAGAAAATTAAATCATCAACAGTGTAAAACTTTTATACATTTATAACAACTACATTGCCTAAAAACCCGCAACTCCCTGCTCCAGCAATCATAAAACTATGAATTCTATGTTGCCTATCGACTTCTAACTACAGAACTCAATGGCTTCAACCACAACCATCCAATCCAATAGGTTACTCTAGCGAGACCCTCCTGTAATAGGTTACTCTAGCGAGACCCTCCTATAATAGGTTACTCGAGCATGACCCTCCTATAGTAGGTTACTCTAGCGAGACCCTCCTGTAATAGGTTACTCTAGCAAGACCCTCCTGTAATAGGTTACTCTAGCGAGACCCTCCTGTAATAGGTTACTCTAGCGAGACTCTCCTGTAATAGGTTACTCTTGCAAGACCCTCCTGTAATAGGTTACTCTAGCGAGACCCTCCTGTAATAGGTTACTCTAGCGAGACCCTCCTATAATAGGTTACTCGAGCATGACCCTCCTATAGTAGGTTACTCTAGCGAGACCCTCCTGTAATAGGTTACTCTAGCGAGACTCTCCTGTAATAGGTTACTCTAGCGAGACCCTCTATTAGGTTACTCTAGCGAGACCCTCCTATAATAGGTTACTCTAGCGAGACCCTCCTGTAATAGGTTACTCTAGCGAGACCCTCCTGTAATAGGTTACTCTAGCGAGACCCTCCTGTAATAGGTTACTCTAGCAAGACCCTCCTGTAATAGGTTACTCTAGCGAGACCCTCCTGTAATAGGTTACTCTAGCAAGACCCTCCTGTAATAGGTTACTCTAGCAAGACCCTCCTGTAATAGGTTACTCTAGCGAGACCCTCCTGTAATAGGTTACTCTAGCGAGACTCTCCTGTAATAGGTTACTCTTGCAAGACCCTCCTGTAATAGGTTACTCTAGCGAGACCCTCCTGTAATAGGTTACTCTAGCGAGACCCTCCTGTAATAGGTTACTCTTGCAAGACCCTCCTGTAATAGGTTACTCTAGCGAGACCCTCCTGTAATAGGTTACTCTAGCGAGACCCTCCTATAATAGGTTACTCGAGCATGACCCTCCTATAGTAGGTTACTCTAGCGAGACCCTCCTGTAATAGGTTACTCTAGCGAGACTCTCCTGTAATAGGTTACTCTAGCGAGACCCTCTATTAGGTTACTCTAGCGAGACCCTCCTATAATAGGTTACTCTAGCGAGACCCTCCTAGTTACCTACAGGTCCCATTGAAGGCCAGAAGATGTGGGGGAGGATCCTCTTGTGGGCCACCCGTCATGATTATATCTGAGTGAGCTGCTTGACCTCTGCCATTTTGTGACAATATGAGTCTACCCATCTTAAAATGACGACGGTGTACTGCCCTCCCCTGTCCCCACCCTTCATAACTACAGACTGTCAAGTCCAGTTAGATCAGAGGTCTCACAGGAAAGGAAACAAGAAAAGGTAACTGTCTTCAGACTATTTGAGGCATGGTGTAAAGTGCATTTCCTGTTTGCCTTCCATTTGACATCTGTAGTCTTCAGATTGTGTTGCAGGTGTAAAAGAAAATTAAATCATCAACAGTGTAAAACTTTTATACATTTATAACAACTACATTGCCTAAAAACCCGCAACTCCCTGCTCCAGCAATCATAAAACTATGAATTCTATGTTGCCTATCGACTTCTAACTACAGAACTCAATGGCTTCAACCACAACCATCCAATCCAATAGGTTACTCTAGCGAGACCCTCCTGTAATAGGTTACTCTAGCGAGACCCTCCTATAATAGGTTACTCGAGCATGACCCTCCTATAGTAGGTTACTCTAGCGAGACCCTCCTGTAATAGGTTACTCTAGCAAGACCCTCCTGTAATAGGTTACTCTAGCGAGACCCTCCTGTAATAGGTTACTCTAGCGAGACTCTCCTGTAATAGGTTACTCTTGCAAGACCCTCCTGTAATAGGTTACTCTAGCGAGACCCTCCTGTAATAGGTTACTCTAGCGAGACCCTCCTGTAATAGGTTACTCTTGCAAGACCCTCCTGTAATAGGTTACTCTAGCGAGACCCTCCTGTAATAGGTTACTCTAGCGAGACCCTCCTATAATAGGTTACTCGAGCATGACCCTCCTATAGTAGGTTACTCTAGCGAGACCCTCCTGTAATAGGTTACTCTAGCGAGACTCTCCTGTAATAGGTTACTCTAGCGAGACCCTCTATTAGGTTACTCTAGCGAGACCCTCCTATAATAGGTTACTCTAGCGAGACCCTCCTAGTTACCTACAGGTCCCATTGAAGGCCAGAAGATGTGGGGGAGGATCCTCTTGTGGGCCACCCGTCATGATTATATCTGAGTGAGCTGCTTGACCTCTGCCATTTTGTGACAATATGAGTCTACCCATCTTAAAATGACGACGGTGTACTGCCCTCCCCTGTCCCCACCCTTCATAACTACAGACTGTCAAGTCCAGTTAGATCAGAGGTCTCACAGGAAAGGAAACAAGAAAAGGTAACTGTCTTCAGACTATTTGAGGCATGGTGTAAAGTGCATTTCCTGTTTGCCTTCCATTTGACATCTGTAGTCTTCAGATTGTGTTGCAGGTGTAAAAGAAAATTAAATCATCAACAGTGTAAAACTTTTATACATTTATAACAACTACATTGCCTAAAAACCCGCAACTCCCTGCTCCAGCAATCATAAAACTATGAATTCTATGTTGCCTATCGACTTCTAACTACAGAACTCAATGGCTTCAACCACAACCATCCAATCCAATAGGTTACTCTAGCGAGACCCTCCTGTAATAGGTTACTCTAGCGAGACCCTCCTATAATAGGTTACTCGAGCATGACCCTCCTATAGTAGGTTACTCTAGCGAGACCCTCCTGTAATAGGTTACTCTAGCAAGACCCTCCTGTAATAGGTTACTCTAGCGAGACCCTCCTGTAATAGGTTACTCTAGCGAGACTCTCCTGTAATAGGTTACTCTTGCAAGACCCTCCTGTAATAGGTTACTCTAGCGAGACCCTCCTGTAATAGGTTACTCTAGCGAGACCCTCCTGTAATAGGTTACTCTTGCAAGACCCTCCTGTAATAGGTTACTCTAGCGAGACCCTCCTGTAATAGGTTACTCTAGCGAGACCCTCCTATAATAGGTTACTCGAGCATGACCCTCCTATAGTAGGTTACTCTAGCGAGACCCTCCTGTAATAGGTTACTCTAGCGAGACTCTCCTGTAATAGGTTACTCTAGCGAGACCCTCTATTAGGTTACTCTAGCGAGACCCTCCTATAATAGGTTACTCTAGCGAGACCCTCCTAGTTACCTACAGGTCCCATTGAAGGCCAGAAGATGTGGGGGAGGATCCTCTTGTGGGCCACCCGTCATGATTATATCTGAGTGAGCTGCTTGACCTCTGCCATTTTGTGACAATATGAGTCTACCCATCTTAAAATGACGACGGTGTACTGCCCTCCCCTGTCCCCACCCTTCATAACTACAGACTGTCAAGTCCAGTTAGATCAGAGGTCTCACAGGAAAGGAAACAAGAAAAGGTAACTGTCTTCAGACTATTTGAGGCATGGTGTAAAGTGCATTTCCTGTTTGCCTTCCATTTGACATCTGTAGTCTTCAGATTGTGTTGCAGGTGTAAAAGAAAATTAAATCATCAACAGTGTAAAACTTTTATACATTTATAACAACTACATTGCCTAAAAACCCGCAACTCCCTGCTCCAGCAATCATAAAACTATGAATTCTATGTTGCCTATCGACTTCTAACTACAGAACTCAATGGCTTCAACCACAACCATCCAATCCAATAGGTTACTCTAGCGAGACCCTCCTGTAATAGGTTACTCTAGCGAGACCCTCCTATAATAGGTTACTCGAGCATGACCCTCCTATAGTAGGTTACTCTAGCGAGACCCTCCTGTAATAGGTTACTCTAGCAAGACCCTCCTGTAATAGGTTACTCTAGCGAGACCCTCCTGTAATAGGTTACTCTAGCGAGACTCTCCTGTAATAGGTTACTCTTGCAAGACCCTCCTGTAATAGGTTACTCTAGCGAGACCCTCCTGTAATAGGTTACTCTAGCGAGACCCTCCTATAATAGGTTACTCGAGCATGACCCTCCTATAGTAGGTTACTCTAGCGAGACCCTCCTGTAATAGGTTACTCTAGCGAGACTCTCCTGTAATAGGTTACTCTAGCGAGACCCTCTATTAGGTTACTCTAGCGAGACCCTCCTATAATAGGTTACTCTAGCGAGACCCTCCTGTAATAGGTTACTCTAGCGAGACCCTCCTGTAATAGGTTACTCTAGCGAGGCCCTCCTGTAATATGTTACTCTAGCGAGACCCTCCTGTAATAGGTTACTCTAGCGAGACCCTCCTGTAATAGGTTACTCTAGCGAGACCCTCCTGTAATAGGTTACTCTAGCGAGACCCTCCTGTAATAGGTTACTCTAGCGAGGCCCTCCTGTAATAGGTTACTCTAGCGAGACCCTCCTATAATAGGTTACTCTAGCGAGACCCTCCTATAATAGGTTACTCTAGCGAGACCCTCCTGTAATTGGTTACTCTAGCGAGACCCTCCTGTAATAGGTTACTCTAGCGAGACCCTCCTGTAATAGGTTACTCTAGCGAGATCCTCCTGTAATAGGTTACTCTAGCGAGATCCTCCTGTAATAGGTTACTCTAGCGAGATCCTCCTGTAATAGGTTACTCTAGCGAGATCCTCCTGTAATAGGTTACTCTAGCGAGATCCTCCTGTAATAGGTTACTCTAGCGAGACCCTCTTGTAATAGGTTACTCTAGCGAGACCCTCTTGTAATAGGTTACTCTAGCGAGACCCTCTTGTAATAGGTTACTCTAGCGAGACCCTCCTGTAATAGGTTACTCTAGCGAGACCCTCCTGTAATAGGTTACTCTAGCGAGACCCTCTTGTAATAGCTTACTCTAGCGAGACCCTCCTGAAATAGGTTACTCTAGCGAGACCCTCCTGTAATAGGTTACTCTAGCGAGAACCTCCTGAATTAGGTTACTCTAGCGAGACCCTCCTATAATAGGTTACTCTAGCGAGACCCTCCTGTAATAGGTTACTCTAGCGAGACCCTCCTATAATAGGTTACTCTAGCGAGACCCTCCTATAATAGGTTACTCTAGCGAGACCCTCCTGTAATAGGTTACTCTAGCGAGACCCTCCTATAATAGCTTACTCTAGCGAGACCCTCCTGTAATAGGTTACTCTAGCGAGACCCTCCTATAATAGGTTACTCTTGCAAGACCCTCCTGTAATAGGTTACTCTAGCGAGACCCTCCTGTAATAGGTTACTCTAGCGAGACCCTCCTATAATAGGTTACTCTAGCGAGACCCTCCTGTAATAGGTTACTCTAGCGAGACCCTCCTGTAATAGGTTACTCTAGCGAGACCCTCCTATAATAGGTTACTCGAGCATGACCCTCCTATAGTAGGTTACTCTAGCGAGACCCTCCTGTAATAGGTTACTCTAGCAAGACCCTCCTGTAATAGGTTACTCTAGCGAGACCCTCCTGTAATAGGTTACTCTAGCGAGACTCTCCTGTAATAGGTTACTCTTGCAAGACCCTCCTGTAATAGGTTACTCTAGCGAGACCCTCCTGTAATAGGTTACTCTAGCGAGACCCTCCTGTAATAGGTTACTCTTGCA
The DNA here is from genome assembly GCF_029448725.1 of Salvelinus fontinalis. Classification (NCBI taxonomy): domain Eukaryota; kingdom Metazoa; phylum Chordata; class Actinopteri; order Salmoniformes; family Salmonidae; genus Salvelinus; species Salvelinus fontinalis. Next base: position 30,857,852 of record NC_074672.1, on the reverse strand, counting down.
AGACCCTCCTGTAATAGGTTACTCTAGCGAGACCCTCCTGTAATAGGTTACTCTAGCGAGACCCTCCTATAATAGGTTACTCGAGCATGACCCTCCTATAGTAGGTTACTCTAGCGAGACCCTCCTGTAATAGGTTACTCTAGCGAGACTCTCCTGTAATAGGTTACTCTAGCGAGACCCTCTATTAGGTTACTCTAGCGAGACCCTCCTATAATAGGTTACTCTAGCGAGACCCTCCTAGTTACCTACAGGTCCCATTGAAGGCCAGAAGATGTGGGGGAGGATCCTCTTGTGGGCCACCCGTCATGATTATATCTGAGTGAGCTGCTTGACCTCTGCCATTTTGTGACAATATGAGTCTACCCATCTTAAAATGACGACGGTGTACTGCCCTCCCCTGTCCCCACCCTTCATAACTACAGACTGTCAAGTCCAGTTAGATCAGAGGTCTCACAGGAAAGGAAACAAGAAAAGGTAACTGTCTTCAGACTATTTGAGGCATGGTGTAAAGTGCATTTCCTGTTTGCCTTCCATTTGACATCTGTAGTCTTCAGATTGTGTTGCAGGTGTAAAAGAAAATTAAATCATCAACAGTGTAAAACTTTTATACATTTATAACAACTACATTGCCTAAAAACCCGCAACTCCCTGCTCCAGCAATCATAAAACTATGAATTCTATGTTGCCTATCGACTTCTAACTACAGAACTCAATGGCTTCAACCACAACCATCCAATCCAATAGGTTACTCTAGCGAGACCCTCCTGTAATAGGTTACTCTAGCGAGACCCTCCTATAATAGGTTACTCGAGCATGACCCTCCTATAGTAGGTTACTCTAGCGAGACCCTCCTGTAATAGGTTACTCTAGCAAGACCCTCCTGTAATAGGTTACTCTAGCGAGACCCTCCTGTAATAGGTTACTCTAGCGAGACTCTCCTGTAATAGGTTACTCTTGCAAGACCCTCCTGTAATAGGTTACTCTAGCGAGACCCTCCTGTAATAGGTTACTCTAGCGAGACCCTCCTGTAATAGGTTACTCTTGCAAGACCCTCCTGTAATAGGTTACTCTAGCGAGACCCTCCTGTAATAGGTTACTCTAGCGAGACCCTCCTATAATAGGTTACTCGAGCATGACCCTCCTATAGTAGGTTACTCTAGCGAGACCCTCCTGTAATAGGTTACTCTAGCGAGACTCTCCTGTAATAGGTTACTCTAGCGAGACCCTCTATTAGGTTACTCTAGCGAGACCCTCCTATAATAGGTTACTCTAGCGAGACCCTCCTAGTTACCTACAGGTCCCATTGAAGGCCAGAAGATGTGGGGGAGGATCCTCTTGTGGGCCACCCGTCATGATTATATCTGAGTGAGCTGCTTGACCTCTGCCATTTTGTGACAATATGAGTCTACCCATCTTAAAATGACGACGGTGTACTGCCCTCCCCTGTCCCCACCCTTCATAACTACAGACTGTCAAGTCCAGTTAGATCAGAGGTCTCACAGGAAAGGAAACAAGAAAAGGTAACTGTCTTCAGACTATTTGAGGCATGGTGTAAAGTGCATTTCCTGTTTGCCTTCCATTTGACATCTGTAGTCTTCAGATTGTGTTGCAGGTGTAAAAGAAAATTAAATCATCAACAGTGTAAAACTTTTATACATTTATAACAACTACATTGCCTAAAAACCCGCAACTCCCTGCTCCAGCAATCATAAAACTATGAATTCTATGTTGCCTATCGACTTCTAACTACAGAACTCAATGGCTTCAACCACAACCATCCAATCCAATAGGTTACTCTAGCGAGACCCTCCTGTAATAGGTTACTCTAGCGAGACCCTCCTATAATAGGTTACTCGAGCATGACCCTCCTATAGTAGGTTACTCTAGCGAGACCCTCCTGTAATAGGTTACTCTAGCAAGACCCTCCTGTAATAGGTTACTCTAGCGAGACCCTCCTGTAATAGGTTACTCTAGCGAGACTCTCCTGTAATAGGTTACTCTTGCAAGACCCTCCTGTAATAGGTTACTCTAGCGAGACCCTCCTGTAATAGGTTACTCTAGCGAGACCCTCCTATAATAGGTTACTCGAGCATGACCCTCCTATAGTAGGTTACTCTAGCGAGACCCTCCTGTAATAGGTTACTCTAGCGAGACTCTCCTGTAATAGGTTACTCTAGCGAGACCCTCTATTAGGTTACTCTAGCGAGACCCTCCTATAATAGGTTACTCTAGCGAGACCCTCCTGTAATAGGTTACTCTAGCGAGACCCTCCTGTAATAGGTTACTCTAGCGAGGCCCTCCTGTAATATGTTACTCTAGCGAGACCCTCCTGTAATAGGTTACTCTAGCGAGACCCTCCTGTAATAGGTTACTCTAGCGAGACCCTCCTGTAATAGGTTACTCTAGCGAGACCCTCCTGTAATAGGTTACTCTAGCGAGGCCCTCCTGTAATAGGTTACTCTAGCGAGACCCTCCTATAATAGGTTACTCTAGCGAGACCCTCCTATAATAGGTTACTCTAGCGAGACCCTCCTGTAATTGGTTACTCTAGCGAGACCCTCCTGTAATAGGTTACTCTAGCGAGACCCTCCTGTAATAGGTTACTCTAGCGAGATCCTCCTGTAATAGGTTACTCTAGCGAGATCCTCCTGTAATAGGTTACTCTAGCGAGATCCTCCTGTAATAGGTTACTCTAGCGAGATCCTCCTGTAATAGGTTACTCTAGCGAGATCCTCCTGTAATAGGTTACTCTAGCGAGACCCTCTTGTAATAGGTTACTCTAGCGAGACCCTCTTGTAATAGGTTACTCTAGCGAGACCCTCTTGTAATAGGTTACTCTAGCGAGACCCTCCTGTAATAGGTTACTCTAGCGAGACCCTCCTGTAATAGGTTACTCTAGCGAGACCCTCTTGTAATAGCTTACTCTAGCGAGACCCTCCTGAAATAGGTTACTCTAGCGAGACCCTCCTGTAATAGGTTACTCTAGCGAGAACCTCCTGAATTAGGTTACTCTAGCGAGACCCTCCTATAATAGGTTACTCTAGCGAGACCCTCCTGTAATAGGTTACTCTAGCGAGACCCTCCTATAATAGGTTACTCTAGCGAGACCCTCCTATAATAGGTTACTCTAGCGAGACCCTCCTGTAATAGGTTACTCTAGCGAGACCCTCCTATAATAGCTTACTCTAGCGAGACCCTCCTGTAATAGGTTACTCTAGCGAGACCCTCCTATAATAGGTTACTCTTGCAAGACCCTCCTGTAATAGGTTACTCTAGCGAGACCCTCCTGTAATAGGTTACTCTAGCGAGACCCTCCTATAATAGGTTACTCTAGCGAGACCCTCCTGTAATAGGTTACTCTAGCGAGACCCTCCTGTAATAGGTTACTCTAGCGAGACCCTCCTATAATAGGTTACTCGAGCATGACCCTCCTATAGTAGGTTACTCTAGCGAGACCCTCCTGTAATAGGTTACTCTAGCAAGACCCTCCTGTAATAGGTTACTCTAGCGAGACCCTCCTGTAATAGGTTACTCTAGCGAGACTCTCCTGTAATAGGTTACTCTTGCAAGACCCTCCTGTAATAGGTTACTCTAGCGAGACCCTCCTGTAATAGGTTACTCTAGCGAGACCCTCCTGTAATAGGTTACTCTTGCAAGACCCTCCTGTAATAGGTTACTCTAGCGAGACCCTCCTGTAATAGGTTACTCTAGCGAGACCCTCCTATAATAGGTTACTCGAGCATGACCCTCCTATAGTAGGTTACTCTAGCGAGACCCTCCTGTAATAGGTTACTCTAGCGAGACTCTCCTGTAATAGGTTACTCTAGCGAGACCCTCTATTAGGTTACTCTAGCGAGACCCTCCTATAATAGGTTACTCTAGCGAGACCCTCCTAGTTACCTACAGGTCCCATTGAAGGCCAGAAGATGTGGGGGAGGATCCTCTTGTGGGCCACCCGTCATGATTATATCTGAGTGAGCTGCTTGACCTCTGCCATTTTGTGACAATATGAGTCTACCCATCTTAAAATGACGACGGTGTACTGCCCTCCCCTGTCCCCACCCTTCATAACTACAGACTGTCAAGTCCAGTTAGATCAGAGGTCTCACAGGAAAGGAAACAAGAAAAGGTAACTGTCTTCAGACTATTTGAGGCATGGTGTAAAGTGCATTTCCTGTTTGCCTTCCATTTGACATCTGTAGTCTTCAGATTGTGTTGCAGGTGTAAAAGAAAATTAAATCATCAACAGTGTAAAACTTTTATACATTTATAACAACTACATTGCCTAAAAACCCGCAACTCCCTGCTCCAGCAATCATAAAACTATGAATTCTATGTTGCCTATCGACTTCTAACTACAGAACTCAATGGCTTCAACCACAACCATCCAATCCAATAGGTTACTCTAGCGAGACCCTCCTGTAATAGGTTACTCTAGCGAGACCCTCCTATAATAGGTTACTCGAGCATGACCCTCCTATAGTAGGTTACTCTAGCGAGACCCTCCTGTAATAGGTTACTCTAGCAAGACCCTCCTGTAATAGGTTACTCTAGCGAGACCCTCCTGTAATAGGTTACTCTAGCGAGACTCTCCTGTAATAGGTTACTCTTGCAAGACCCTCCTGTAATAGGTTACTCTAGCGAGACCCTCCTGTAATAGGTTACTCTAGCGAGACCCTCCTATAATAGGTTACTCGAGCATGACCCTCCTATAGTAGGTTACTCTAGCGAGACCCTCCTGTAATAGGTTACTCTAGCGAGACTCTCCTGTAATAGGTTACTCTTGCAAGACCCTCCTGTAATAGGTTACTCTAGCGAGACCCTCCTGTAATAGGTTACTCTAGCGAGACCCTCCTATAATAGGTTACTCGAGCATGACCCTCCTATAGTAGGTTACTCTAGCGAGACCCTCCTGTAATAGGTTACTCTAGCGAGACTCTCCTGTAATAGGTTACTCTAGCGAGACCCTCTATTAGGTTACTCTAGCGAGACCCTCCTATAATAGGTTACTCTAGCGAGACCCTCCTGTAATAGGTTACTCTAGCGAGACCCTCCTGTAATAGGTTACTCTAGCGAGGCCCTCCTGTAATATGTTACTCTAGCGAGACCCTCCTGTAATAGGTTACTCTAGCGAGACCCTCCTGTAATAGGTTACTCTAGCGAGACCCTCCTGTAATAGGTTACTCTAGCGAGACCCTCCTGTAATAGGTTACTCTAGCGAGGCCCTCCTGTAATAGGTTACTCTAGCGAGACCCTCCTATAATAGGTTACTCTAGCGAGACTCTCCTGTAATAGGTTACTCTAGCGAGACCCTCCTGTAATAGGTTACTCTAGCAAGACCCTCCTGTAATAGGTTACTCTAGCGAGACCCTCCTGTAATAGGTTACTCTAGCGAGACTCTCCTGTAATAGGTTACTCTTGCAAGACCCTCCTGTAATAGGTTACTCTAGCGAGACCCTCCTGTAATAGGTTACTCTAGCGAGACCCTCCTGTAATAGGTTACTCTTGCAAGACCCTCCTGTAATAGGTTACTCTAGCGAGACCCTCCTGTAATAGGTTACTCTAGCGAGACCCTCCTATAATAGGTTACTCGAGCATGACCCTCCTATAGTAGGTTACTCTAGCGAGACCCTCCTGTAATAGGTTACTCTAGCGAGACTCTCCTGTAATAGGTTACTCTAGCGAGACCCTCTATTAGGTTACTCTAGCGAGACCCTCCTATAATAGGTTACTCTAGCGAGACCCTCCTAGTTACCTACAGGTCCCATTGAAGGCCAGAAGATGTGGGGGAGGATCCTCTTGTGGGCCACCCGTCATGATTATATCTGAGTGAGCTGCTTGACCTCTGCCATTTTGTGACAATATGAGTCTACCCATCTTAAAATGACGACGGTGTACTGCCCTCCCCTGTCCCCACCCTTCATAACTACAGACTGTCAAGTCCAGTTAGATCAGAGGTCTCACAGGAAAGGAAACAAGAAAAGGTAACTGTCTTCAGACTATTTGAGGCATGGTGTAAAGTGCATTTCCTGTTTGCCTTCCATTTGACATCTGTAGTCTTCAGATTGTGTTGCAGGTGTAAAAGAAAATTAAATCATCAACAGTGTAAAACTTTTATACATTTATAACAACTACATTGCCTAAAAACCCGCAACTCCCTGCTCCAGCAATCATAAAACTATGAATTCTATGTTGCCTATCGACTTCTAACTACAGAACTCAATGGCTTCAACCACAACCATCCAATCCAATAGGTTACTCTAGCGAGACCCTCCTGTAATAGGTTACTCTAGCGAGACCCTCCTATAATAGGTTACTCGAGCATGACCCTCCTATAGTAGGTTACTCTAGCGAGACCCTCCTGTAATAGGTTACTCTAGCAAGACCCTCCTGTAATAGGTTACTCTAGCGAGACCCTCCTGTAATAGGTTACTCTAGCGAGACTCTCCTGTAATAGGTTACTCTTGCAAGACCCTCCTGTAATAGGTTACTCTAGCGAGACCCTCCTGTAATAGGTTACTCTAGCGAGACCCTCCTATAATAGGTTACTCGAGCATGACCCTCCTATAGTAGGTTACTCTAGCGAGACCCTCCTGTAATAGGTTACTCTAGCGAGACTCTCCTGTAATAGGTTACTCTAGCGAGACCCTCTATTAGGTTACTCTAGCGAGACCCTCCTATAATAGGTTACTCTAGCGAGACCCTCCTGTAATAGGTTACTCTAGCGAGACCCTCCTGTAATAGGTTACTCTAGCGAGGCCCTCCTGTAATATGTTACTCTAGCGAGACCCTCCTGTAATAGGTTACTCTAGCGAGACCCTCCTGTAATAGGTTACTCTAGCGAGACCCTCCTGTAATAGGTTACTCTAGCAAGACCCTCCTGTAATAGGTTACTCTAGCGAGACCCTCCTGTAATAGGTTACTCTAGCGAGACTCTCCTGTAATAGGTTACTCTTGCAAGACCCTCCTGTAATAGGTTACTCTAGCGAGACCCTCCTGTAATAGGTTACTCTAGCGAGACCCTCCTGTAATAGGTTACTCTTGCAAGACCCTCCTGTAATAGGTTACTCTAGCGAGACCCTCCTGTAATAGGTTACTCTAGCGAGACCCTCCTATAATAGGTTACTCGAGCATGACCCTCCTATAGTAGGTTACTCTAGCGAGACCCTCCTGTAATAGGTTACTCTAGCGAGACTCTCCTGTAATAGGTTACTCTAGCGAGACCCTCTATTAGGTTACTCTAGCGAGACCCTCCTATAATAGGTTACTCTAGCGAGACCCTCCTAGTTACCTACAGGTCCCATTGAAGGCCAGAAGATGTGGGGGAGGATCCTCTTGTGGGCCACCCGTCATGATTATATCTGAGTGAGCTGCTTGACCTCTGCCATTTTGTGACAATATGAGTCTACCCATCTTAAAATGACGACGGTGTACTGCCCTCCCCTGTCCCCACCCTTCATAACTACAGACTGTCAAGTCCAGTTAGATCAGAGGTCTCACAGGAAAGGAAACAAGAAAAGGTAACTGTCTTCAGACTATTTGAGGCATGGTGTAAAGTGCATTTCCTGTTTGCCTTCCATTTGACATCTGTAGTCTTCAGATTGTGTTGCAGGTGTAAAAGAAAATTAAATCATCAACAGTGTAAAACTTTTATACATTTATAACAACTACATTGCCTAAAAACCCGCAACTCCCTGCTCCAGCAATCATAAAACTATGAATTCTATGTTGCCTATCGACTTCTAACTACAGAACTCAATGGCTTCAACCACAACCATCCAATCCAATAGGTTACTCTAGCGAGACCCTCCTGTAATAGGTTACTCTAGCGAGACCCTCCTATAATAGGTTACTCGAGCATGACCCTCCTATAGTAGGTTACTCTAGCGAGACCCTCCTGTAATAGGTTACTCTAGCAAGACCCTCCTGTAATAGGTTACTCTAGCGAGACCCTCCTGTAATAGGTTACTCTAGCGAGACTCTCCTGTAATAGGTTACTCTTGCAAGACCCTCCTGTAATAGGTTACTCTAGCGAGACCCTCCTGTAATAGGTTACTCTAGCGAGACCCTCCTATAATAGGTTACTCGAGCATGACCCTCCTATAGTAGGTTACTCTAGCGAGACCCTCCTGTAATAGGTTACTCTAGCGAGACTCTCCTGTAATAGGTTACTCTAGCGAGACCCTCTATTAGGTTACTCTAGCGAGACCCTCCTATAATAGGTTACTCTAGCGAGACCCTCCTGTAATAGGTTACTCTAGCGAGACCCTCCTGTAATAGGTTACTCTAGCGAGGCCCTCCTGTAATATGTTACTCTAGCGAGACCCTCCTGTAATAGGTTACTCTAGCGAGACCCTCCTGTAATAGGTTACTCTAGCGAGACCCTCCTGTAATAGGTTACTCTAGCGAGACCCTCCTGTAATAGGTTACTCTAGCGAGGCCCTCCTGTAATAGGTTACTCTAGCGAGACCCTCCTATAATAGGTTACTCTAGCGAGACCCTCCTATAATAGGTTACTCTAGCGAGACCCTCCTGTAATTGGTTACTCTAGCGAGACCCTCCTGTAATAGGTTACTCTAGCGAGACCCTCCTGTAATAGGTTACTCTAGCGAGATCCTCCTGTAATAGGTTACTCTAGCGAGACCCTCTTGTAATAGGTTACTCTAGCGAGACCCTCTTGTAATAGGTTACTCTAGCGAGACCCTCTTGTAATAGGTTACTCTAGCGAGACCCTCCTGTAATAGGTTACTCTAGCGAGACCCTCCTGTAATAGGTTACTCTAGCGAGACCCTCTTGTAATAGCTTACTCTAGCGAGACCCTCCTGAAATAGGTTACTCTAGCGAGACCCTCCTGTAATAGGTTACTCTAGCGAGAACCTCCTGAATTAGGTTACTCTAGCGAGACCCTCCTATAATAGGTTACTCTAGCGAGACCCTCCTGTAATAGGTTACTCTAGCGAGACCCTCCTATAATAGGTTACTCTAGCGAGACCCTCCTATAATAGGTTACTCTAGCGAGACCCTCCTGTAATAGGTTACTCTAGCGAGACCCTCCTATAATAGCTTACTCTAGCGAGACCCTCCTGTAATAGGTTACTCTAGCGAGACCCTCCTATAATAGGTTACTCTTGCAAGACCCTCCTGTAATAGGTTACTCTAGCGAGACCCTCCTGTAATAGGTTACTCTAGCGAGGCCCTCCTGTAATAGGTTACTCTAGCGAGACCCTCCTATAATAGGTTACTCTAGCGAGACCCTCCTGTAATAGGTTACTCTAGCAAGACCCTCCTGTAATAGGTTACTCTAGCAAGACCCTCCTGTAATAGGTTACTCTAGCGAGACCCTCCTGTAATAGGTTACTCTAGCGAGACTCTCCTGTAATAGGTTACTCTTGCAAGACCCTCCTGTAATAGGTTACTCTAGCGAGACCCTCCTGTAATAGGTTACTCTAGCGAGACCCTCCTGTAATAGGTTACTCTTGCAAGACCCTCCTGTAATAGGTTACTCTAGCGAGACCCTCCTGTAATAGGTTACTCTAGCGAGACCCTCCTATAATAGGTTACTCGAGCATGACCCTCCTATAGTAGGTTACTCTAGCGAGACCCTCCTGTAATAGGTTACTCTAGCGAGACTCTCCTGTAATAGGTTACTCTAGCGAGACCCTCTATTAGGTTACTCTAGCGAGACCCTCCTATAATAGGTTACTCTAGCGAGACCCTCCTAGTTACCTACAGGTCCCATTGAAGGCCAGAAGATGTGGGGGAGGATCCTCTTGTGGGCCACCCGTCATGATTATATCTGAGTGAGCTGCTTGACCTCTGCCATTTTGTGACAATATGAGTCTACCCATCTTAAAATGACGACGGTGTACTGCCCTCCCCTGTCCCCACCCTTCATAACTACAGACTGTCAAGTCCAGTTAGATCAGAGGTCTCACAGGAAAGGAAACAAGAAAAGGTAACTGTCTTCAGACTATTTGAGGCATGGTGTAAAGTGCATTTCCTGTTTGCCTTCCATTTGACATCTGTAGTCTTCAGATTGTGTTGCAGGTGTAAAAGAAAATTAAATCATCAACAGTGTAAAACTTTTATACATTTATAACAACTACATTGCCTAAAAACCCGCAACTCCCTGCTCCAGCAATCATAAAACTATGAATTCTATGTTGCCTATCGACTTCTAACTACAGAACTCAATGGCTTCAACCACAACCATCCAATCCAATAGGTTACTCTAGCGAGACCCTCCTGTAATAGGTTACTCTAGCGAGACCCTCCTATAATAGGTTACTCGAGCATGACCCTCCTATAGTAGGTTACTCTAGCGAGACCCTCCTGTAATAGGTTACTCTAGCAAGACCCTCCTGTAATAGGTTACTCTAGCGAGACCCTCCTGTAATAGGTTACTCTAGCGAGACTCTCCTGTAATAGGTTACTCTTGCAAGACCCTCCTGTAATAGGTTACTCTAGCGAGACCCTCCTGTAATAGGTTACTCTAGCGAGACCCTCCTATAATAGGTTACTCGAGCATGACCCTCCTATAGTAGGTTACTCTAGCGAGACCCTCCTGTAATAGGTTACTCTAGCGAGACTCTCCTGTAATAGGTTACTCTAGCGAGACCCTCTATTAGGTTACTCTAGCGAGACCCTCCTATAATAGGTTACTCTAGCGAGACCCTCCTGTAATAGGTTACTCTAGCGAGACCCTCCTGTAATAGGTTACTCTAGCGAGGCCCTCCTGTAATATGTTACTCTAGCGAGACCCTCCTGTAATAGGTTACTCTAGCGAGACCCTCCTGTAATAGGTTACTCTAGCGAGACCCTCCTGTAATAGGTTACTCTAGCGAGACCCTCCTGTAATAGGTTACTCTAGCGAGACCCTCCTGTAATAGGTTACTCTAGCAAGACCCTCCTGTAATAGGTTACTCTAGCGAGACCCTCCTGTAATAGGTTACTCTAGCGAGACTCTCCTGTAATAGGTTACTCTTGCAAGACCCTCCTGTAATAGGTTACTCTAGCGAGACCCTCCTGTAATAGGTTACTCTAGCGAGACCCTCCTATAATAGGTTACTCGAGCATGACCCTCCTATAGTAGGTTACTCTAGCGAGACCCTCCTGTAATAGGTTACTCTAGCGAGACTCTCCTGTAATAGGTTACTCTTGCAAGACCCTCCTGTAATAGGTTACTCTAGCGAGACCCTCCTGTAATAGGTTACTCTAGCGAGACCCTCCTATAATAGGTTACTCTAGCGAGACCCTCCTGTAATAGGTTACTCTAGCGAGACCCTCCTGTAATAGGTTACTCTAGCGAGACCCTCCTATAATAGGTTACTCGAGCATGACCCTCCTATAGTAGGTTACTCTAGCGAGACCCTCCTGTAATAGGTTACTCTAGCAAGACCCTCCTGTAATAGGTTACTCTAGCGAGACCCTCCTGTAATAGGTTACTCTAGCAAGACCCTCCTGTAATAGGTTACTCTAGCAAGACCCTCCTGTAATAGGTTACTCTAGCGAGACCCTCCTGTAATAGGTTACTCTAGCGAGACTCTCCTGTAATAGGTTACTCTTGCAAGACCCTCCTGTAATAGGTTACTCTAGCGAGACCCTCCTGTAATAGGTTACTCTAGCGAGACCCTCCTGTAATAGGTTACTCTTGCAAGACCCTCCTGTAATAGGTTACTCTAGCGAGACCCTCCTGTAATAGGTTACTCTAGCGAGACCCTCCTATAATAGGTTACTCGAGCATGACCCTCCTATAGTAGGTTACTCTAGCGAGACCCTCCTGTAATAGGTTACTCTAGCGAGACTCTCCTGTAATAGGTTACTCTAGCGAGACCCTCTATTAGGTTACTCTAGCGAGACCCTCCTATAATAGGTTACTCTAGCGAGACCCTCCTAGTTACCTACAGGTCCCATTGAAGGCCAGAAGATGTGGGGGAGGATCCTCTTGTGGGCCACCCGTCATGATTATATCTGAGTGAGCTGCTTGACCTCTGCCATTTTGTGACAATATGAGTCTACCCATCTTAAAATGACGACGGTGTACTGCCCTCCCCTGTCCCCACCCTTCATAACTACAGACTGTCAAGTCCAGTTAGATCAGAGGTCTCACAGGAAAGGAAACAAGAAAAGGTAACTGTCTTCAGACTATTTGAGGCATGGTGTAAAGTGCATTTCCTGTTTGCCTTCCATTTGACATCTGTAGTCTTCAGATTGTGTTGCAGGTGTAAAAGAAAATTAAATCATCAACAGTGTAAAACTTTTATACATTTATAACAACTACATTGCCTAAAAACCCGCAACTCCCTGCTCCAGCAATCATAAAACTATGAATTCTATGTTGCCTATCGACTTCTAACTACAGAACTCAATGGCTTCAACCACAACCATCCAATCCAATAGGTTACTCTAGCGAGACCCTCCTGTAATAGGTTACTCTAGCGAGACCCTCCTATAATAGGTTACTCGAGCATGACCCTCCTATAGTAGGTTACTCTAGCGAGACCCTCCTGTAATAGGTTACTCTAGCAAGACCCTCCTGTAATAGGTTACTCTAGCGAGACCCTCCTGTAATAGGTTACTCTAGCGAGACTCTCCTGTAATAGGTTACTCTTGCAAGACCCTCCTGTAATAGGTTACTCTAGCGAGACCCTCCTGTAATAGGTTACTCTAGCGAGACCCTCCTATAATAGGTTACTCGAGCATGACCCTCCTATAGTAGGTTACTCTAGCGAGACCCTCCTGTAATAGGTTACTCTAGCGAGACTCTCCTGTAATAGGTTACTCTAGCGAGACCCTCTATTAGGTTACTCTAGCGAGACCCTCCTATAATAGGTTACTCTAGCGAGACCCTCCTGTAATAGGTTACTCTAGCGAGACCCTCCTGTAATAGGTTACTCTAGCGAGGCCCTCCTGTAATATGTTACTCTAGCGAGACCCTCCTGTAATAGGTTACTCTAGCGAGACCCTCCTGTAATAGGTTACTCTAGCGAGACCCTCCTGTAATAGGTTACTCTAGCAAGACCCTCCTGTAATAGGTTACTCTAGCGAGACCCTCCTGTAATAGGTTACTCTAGCGAGACTCTCCTGTAATAGGTTACTCTTGCAAGACCCTCCTGTAATAGGTTACTCTAGCGAGACCCTCCTGTAATAGGTTACTCTAGCGAGACCCTCCTGTAATAGGTTACTCTTGCAAGACCCTCCTGTAATAGGTTACTCTAGCGAGACCCTCCTGTAATAGGTTACTCTAGCGAGACCCTCCTATAATAGGTTACTCGAGCATGACCCTCCTATAGTAGGTTACTCTAGCGAGACCCTCCTGTAATAGGTTACTCTAGCGAGACTCTCCTGTAATAGGTTACTCTAGCGAGACCCTCTATTAGGTTACTCTAGCGAGACCCTCCTATAATAGGTTACTCTAGCGAGACCCTCCTAGTTACCTACAGGTCCCATTGAAGGCCAGAAGATGTGGGGGAGGATCCTCTTGTGGGCCACCCGTCATGATTATATCTGAGTGAGCTGCTTGACCTCTGCCATTTTGTGACAATATGAGTCTACCCATCTTAAAATGACGACGGTGTACTGCCCTCCCCTGTCCCCACCCTTCATAACTACAGACTGTCAAGTCCAGTTAGATCAGAGGTCTCACAGGAAAGGAAACAAGAAAAGGTAACTGTCTTCAGACTATTTGAGGCATGGTGTAAAGTGCATTTCCTGTTTGCCTTCCATTTGACATCTGTAGTCTTCAGATTGTGTTGCAGGTGTAAAAGAAAATTAAATCATCAACAGTGTAAAACTTTTATACATTTATAACAACTACATTGCCTAAAAACCCGCAACTCCCTGCTCCAGCAATCATAAAACTATGAATTCTATGTTGCCTATCGACTTCTAACTACAGAACTCAATGGCTTCAACCACAACCATCCAATCCTTGGTCTCTGACTCCCCCCCCCCCCCCCCCCCCCCCCCCACACACACACACACACCACCCCACCATCCATTGCCCCTGTCACGGTCACAAGCCACCGGTCTCCATAGTAACCTGAGCCTTTGGTCCCTTGAGAGTGGTGTTGTTGGGTTGGGTTGACTGGCGCCTGGCCGTTCACACGTGGGGCTGTGCCAGCTAACCAACATGGCACACAGCGTCCTGCCATATGGTGCCACCACATACATACCACCAGCCTGGCTGAGGCTGGGCCTGAAGAGAGGGAAGGGGAGTGTGAATGGGAGAGACCTGCCTGTACCAGTAGCTTCTCCACAGCTGAGGCACAGAGAGATCTGGTGATGGTTGTTTGAGAGCACATGGTGCCCACTATAAGGTGCATGTTGCTTTTCTGTTGTTTTACTATTGCTCATCAGTTATAACAACATTTTGTGTATGTACAGTTTCTACAACAAGTATGGTAAGTAAGAAAGTACAAAAAACAGAATCATTCTGAAACATCTTTGGAGTGGCCATGATACAACAAAAAGGAAAGAAAAATCTGATTCCACAGACTTGTTCCTCACCAATCTTAAAGAAATACATAAACACACACTGGTATTTCTTCTTTCTAAAGTAAAGCAAGATAATAACTGTGCTGCCTTTTTCCAATGAGCAACTTTGTGTCTGATTCTAAGCACAGTGCTGCCCCTGTGTGGTAGCAGGTGAAAGTACATGTCAAACAAACCACATCACTCAACCTAAGGAAATAATGGTCAAACAACTCACTACAGATGACAAAATAGTTATTTATTTCAAGTTCAATAAAATAAGCTTACAAATACAACAGATCTTTGAAGCAATAGAATACAGCATTTATTTTGCATAAACATGTTGCAATCTTTTTTATATATATATATATATATAATTAAAATACATATCTTACATTATCTTATCAAAAATAATCGTTAGTACGCTTTAGCAGGAAGCCATACAGCTTAGTGACATGTTGGTGGGCGGAAGCATAAAGTCAGAAATCTATGGTTCTAAATCTAAGTCTCTGGGCAGAACTATACAGCTGCGTTGTGTTACTGTGTTTTAGAAAATGACACATTAGAAGCAAAACAAAGGACGGCATATGAGAGTGGGTTGGGATCAATTCACTATCTAAAATCCATTTCAAGAAAATAAAAAATCCTGATTGGGATGCCATTTTTCTATTAGAATTTCAATTCACTCACTGATTGTACTGAATTCCTACTGGATGGACATCAACTCTGATTTTACAAAAATCAGACAAGCAATGAAGGCATTTCAAAACAATCATCAGCTAAGGCAAGTTAAATGAAAAGAGCTTTAGAATAAAGTCATCTCAGCCAGCATCTGTACTCTAAAATGTTGGGGATTTAGTTTACAAAAAAGTAAACAAACAGACCACAAATTGGTCAGAGAAAGAATGGCAGAGCTTTTGTACAGTAACCTGTCACTAATATGTGCGTTGCCTTTTGTATGCCAAGCCTTGTATGCTAAGGTATAAAGCAGTTATATATGTGAGTTTACTTCATATATGCATCTACAGGTAAACACTGATTATGCTTTCAGTAACAAGAACATTTATCAAAAGTTCTAAAACAGAACTCTGATTCGCCATCCTGTTTGACCTTATCGTGACCGGACTGTAATCAAGGCCGTAGTTTCCCAGAATTCAGCTGCCCAGGAGCCTTTATTCTAGCAACAGCGGACTTCACTGATCGGTTCTCCAAGTATACCCCAGACTACAAATCCCACAATACCACTGAGGTCAATGCCAACATCACCCAGGCATTGTACACATTAGTTTTTAAAGACATTCTGCCCTCAGACAACTTTCTATGGGTTTAGCTTAAGAGCCTATGTGCCCAGTCATAATCAACTAGAATAATAAGAAGACAGATGATTCAAATCATTATACTGGATAGGGTAAGAAAAGAGTAGATGAACTTAAGACTCTTTTTCTTATTCATTCAGCAAATGATCAGCAATTGGTAAAGCATTTGGTGACATGAAACAATATCAGTGAAATTAGTGCCTTCACTTACATTACAACAATTGATAAATAGTGACTTTGAAACAAATGCAAAAGTGCATAAAGATGGTCACCATGTACTAACCACAAATTCCACCATCTTGAATCATAAATGCATTTGAAGTCGGAAGTTTACATACACTTAGGTTGGAGTCATTAAAACTTGTTTTAAAACCACTCCACAAATTTCTTGTTAACAAACTATAGTTTTGGCAAGTCGGTTAGGACATTTACTTTGTGCATGACACAAGTCATTTTTCCAACAATTGTTTACAGACAGATTATTTCACTTATATCACAATTACAGTGGGTCAAAAGTTTACATACACTAAGTTGACTGTGCCTTTAAACAGCTTGAAAAATTCCAGAAAATTATGTCATGGCTTTAGAAGCTTCTGATAGGCTAATTGACATCATTTGAGTCAATTGGAGGTGTACCTGTGGGTGTATTTCAAATTCAGTGCCTCTTTGCTTGACATCATGGGAAAGTCAAAAGAAATCAGCCAAGACCTCCACAAGCCAAATAAATTGTAGACCTCCACAAGTCTGGTTCATCCTCGGAAGCAATTTTCAAACGCCTGAAGGTACCACATTCATCTGTACAAACAATAGTACACAAGTATAAACACCATGGGACCACGCAGCCGTCATACCACTCAGGAAGTAGACGCGTTCTGTCTCCTAGAGATGAACGTACTTTGGTGTGAAAAGTGCAAATTAATCCCAGAACAACACAAAGGACCTTGTGAAGATTCTGGAGGAAACGGGTACAAAAGTATCTATATCCACAGTAAAACAAGTCCTATATCGACATAACCTGAAAGGCCGCTCAGTAAGAAAGAAGCCACTGCTCCAAACTGCCATAAAAAAGCCAGACTACGGTTTGCACCTGCATATGGGGACAAAGATCGTACTTTTTGGAGAAATGTCATCTGGTCTCATGAAACAAAAACAGAACTGTTTGGCCATAATTACCATTGTTATGTTTGGAGGAAAAATGGGGAGGCTTGTAAGCCGAGGAACACCATCCCAACCGTGAAGCACGGGGGTGGCAGCATCATGTTGTGGGGTTGCTTTGATGCAGGAGGGACTGATGCACTTAACAAAATAGATGGCATCATGAGGAAAGGAAAATTATGTGGATATATTGAAGCAACATCAAGACATCAGTCAGGAAGTTAAAGCTTGGTCGCAAATAGGTCTTCCAAATGGACAATGACCCCAAGCATACATCCAAAGTTGTGGCAAAATGGCTTAAGGACAACGAAGTCAAGGTATTGGAGTGGCCATCACAAAGCCCTGATCTCAATCCTATAGAAAATTTGTGTGCAGAACTGAAAAAGCGTGTGTGAGCAAGGAGGCCTACAAACCTGACTCCGTTACACCAGCTCTGTCAGGAGGAATGGGACAAAATTCACCCAACCTATTGTGGGAAGCTTGTGGAAGGCTACCCAAAATGTTTGACCCAAATGAAACAATTTGAAGGTTATGCCTAATACTAATTGAGTGTATGTAAAACTTCTGCCCCCCTGGGAATGCGATGAAATAAATAATAGCTGAAATAAATCATTCTTTCTAGTATTATTCTGACATTTCACATTCTTAAAATAAAGTGGTGATCCTAACTGACCTAAGACGGGGAATTTTTACTAGGCTTAAATGTCAGGAATTGTGAAAAACTGAGTTTAAATGTATTTGGCTAAGGAGTATGTAACCTTCCGACTTCAACTGTACATGTATTTTGATTCAGACTGAGTAGCTACTAGAAGCCTACTGTGTCAGTATCCCCCTGTGGCTGATAAAGCTATACACCGTAATACATTCACTTCTTGTCACAGTTGGATTTCCTCACCAATGATGTCACATCCTGCCCAGACTATGAAGTAACCATAACAAACAGGGAACCGTCTACTGCATGACAGTTGATTGCCTCATCAGCTGTGGGGAACTGCAATGACCAAGTCTCCTTTAAGTGCCCAAACTCACAGAAAATATTACAAAATCTCAACTGAGTCTCTTTCTACATACATTCTTGATTGACAACATAATTGATATATACTGTAAGTCATAATATAAAT
Source organism: Salvelinus fontinalis (assembly GCF_029448725.1). NCBI lineage: Eukaryota > Metazoa > Chordata > Actinopteri > Salmoniformes > Salmonidae > Salvelinus > Salvelinus fontinalis. The sequence goes on along the minus strand of NC_074672.1, from coordinate 30,839,788 downwards.
TAAAGAAATGTTAAAAAAAATCTATATGATTGAGGTATTCGTATTTGAACATGTCATGCAATTATGTTCATAAAAATAAGAATAATAACCTTAGGTCTTCTCAATTTAATACAAAACAAATCCTTCTAGCTAAGTGTATGTTGAGGCTAGAGTCTCTCTGTAAAAGCTTGAGATTAAACATAATGCAGTGAGGCACGCTGACAAGATGACGAGCATGTAACCATGGATATGAAGACGATGGCAGGTCAATTGTACAATACATCAGAGTGGGTTTATGGGTGATTAGTCCCCTTCTAATTAGATGTCACTCACTGTCATGTCTGAGGCTGGGGGAGGGACTGAGTCTCACCTACTAATACCCCCCCCCCCCCCAAACAACCCTTTCTTGTTCATTCCCCATAGTCTCACCAGAGCAAAGCCTCTCTCCTCAACCACAAACACACATCCTGCTCCGTCTAAAACTGTCAAACTGCCTAAACCAACTCAAACATCTGTCATCTCCTTGTGTTCCTCCAACATAGACACAGACCTGGGTGTAAAACCAGTTTCCATGACTACTACTCCACAATCCCAGCCCAACGACGGCTGAAGATCAAACATTCAAACACTTGACTAGAAAGGTTATTTAAACAATATAAATAATATGTAGTAGCACGAAGACCTGACATGCTGCCTTTCAAACAGCTCTGGGGCTGACTCATTCACTTCTGTTATCGCTTCCTCAAATTCTGATGTGGATGTTTTGATACGTTTAACAGGCCAAGGTTCTCTCTCTTCTCATCCCATAGTTAAGACTCCGGTGTGCATTCTGTGGTAGACAGATGTGGTTTCTGGTCCTATTTTAGGGACTCAGATGTGGATAGTGTGGACCCTGGTCCCGTTTTGGCCCCTCAGTTTTATAGGTGGTTGTTGTGGTAGCAAGCTGTGGTTCCCATATCCCAACGTATGAACTTAGATGTGGATGTTGTGGTAGCGGCCCTTAGAAGAGTCGATGTCGACCCGGCGAGCCTCAGCGAAGGCCAGGAAGGTGACCAGGCCCACCAGGTTCACCACAGTGATGAGAGCAAAGACAGATGCCCACGACCCTGTAGCCTCGATCAGATACCCCGAGAAATAAACCATCAGCACACCTGGAGAAACCCACACACACAATCAGATACGCAGGGAAAATACAACAAACACAGTACACACAGACACACTGAGCAATTTCTGACAAAGGCATATAAACTTAGTACATTAAACCACAGTCAGGCACAAAGAGTTCAGCCTCCCATTCCCAGCTGTGTGAGGTATAAGTAAATCGATTGAAATGTCAAAAACCTAACTGAAGCCGTAACTGTCATGCTCTATTCCCTCAATGAGTTCTGACAAACTCTTTTCATTCCAGTATGAAATATGCATAGAGGCAATGCGACTGGTTAGAGACACAACCCAAAGTTTTGCCTTCAGAACAACCAGATTAATTATTTGTATCAGAAGTTAATGAAAGGATAAACCAACTAGTTCTGTAACTGCTGGTGAAAGATTCACCACAGAGGCTTCAGCTTTAGTTTATAGTCCCTCGGTACAGATGCTTACCTGAAAAAGCGCCACAGGTATTCATAACACCTGCAATGAAAAATAGATGACACATTTGTAATATCTGACAGGACTGTAATATTCATTAGAAGGAATACACAAATGTGAAATCTGTTGAGAGGTTGATGAAGTAGTTACTGGTGTATCATACCAAACAGAGCCCCAGCACAGGACGGAGCCAGGTCCTGAACGTTCACAGACACACCGCTGGAATCCAGACACAACAGTAGATAAGGGGCTATATAAGGTGCTATACAGACTCCCAATCTGTATGTTACATGATTTGCTTCAGGTATTGCTTCATATTGAGTCATTACTTATAAATGTGACAGACCAGAGTCATAAAAAGATAAGTGGAACTACATAATGGCTGTTAAACCACAGGGATGTTTATGTTCATATGATCTATTCCATGTTATTATCTACATCCTACATGTATCAGTCACATCCTTAAAACTGCATTGTGTCACTTTTTGGGCAACCTGACCCAATTTACATAGAAATGTGGGTTATAGATATGTCATTTGCATCGAAAGCAAGTATAAGAAGCGGTAGATATGTTCTATGTGCGCTATTTCTATGCTGCTCGTTCTGAAGTAACATTTTTGTGTCTTTAATTTTGTACACCAGCTTCAAACAGCTGAAAATTCCATATTTTTGGTTATGGAAAATATTTTTCACAGCGGTTGAGATGGTACAAAACTGAAATTATGCAAACTATTAGAATTTTAACCAGAAAATTGCAGAGTGATGTCTGCATATTGCATCTTTAAGGGTTAATATATACAGAGCATTTAGAAAGTATTCAGACTTTTCCACATTTTGTTACGTTACAGACTTATTCTAAAATTAATTAAATCTGGGGTTTTTAGGTTTTTTGAACATTTTGCAAATGTATTAAAAACACAATAACACAGAAATACCTTATTTACGTTAGTATTCAGACCCTTTGCTATGAGACTTGAAAAGGAGCTCAGGTGCATCCTGTTTCCATTCATCATCCTTGAGATGTTTCTACAACTTGATTGGAGTCCACCTGTGGTAAATTCAATTGATTGGACATGATTTGGAAAGACACACACCTGTCTATATAAGGTTTCACAGTCGACAGTGCATGCCAGAGCAAAGACCAAGCCATGAGGTTGAAGAAATTGTCCGTAGAGCTCTGAGACAGGATTGTGTCGAGGCACAGATCTGGGGAAGTCTAACAACACATTTCTGCAACATTGAAGATCCCCAAAAACACAGTTGCCTCCATCATTCTAAAATGGAGGATGTTCGGAACCACCAAGACTCTTCCTAGAGCTGAGCGCCCGGCCAAACTGAGCAATCAGGGGAGAAAGGTCTTAGTCAGAGAGGTGACCAAGAACCGGATGGTCACTCTGACAGAGCTCCAGAGTTCCTCTGTGGAGATGGGAGAACCTTCCAGAAGGACAACCATCTCTGCAGCACTCCACCAATCAGGGCTTTATGGTAGAGTGGCCAGACGGAAGCCACTACTTAAAAGGCACATGTTAGCCCACTAGAAGTTAGCCAAAAGGCACCTAAAGACTCTCAGACCATGAGAAACAAGATTGAACTCTTTGGCCTGAATGCCAAGCGTCACGTCTGGAGGAAACCTGGCACCATCCCTGTTTTTCAGCGGCAGGGAACGGGACACTAGTCAGGTTCGAGGGAAAGATGAACAGAGCAAAGTACAGAAAGATCCTTGATGAAAACCTGCTCCAGAGCACTCGGGACCTCAGACTGGGGCGAAGGTTCACCTTCCAACAGGACAACGACCCTAAGCACACAGCGAAGACAACACAGGAGTGGCTTTGGGGCAAGTCTTTGAAAGTCCTTGAGTGGACAAGCCAGAGCCCAGACTTGAAACAGATCACACATCTCTGGAGATACCTGAAAATAGCTGTGCAGCAACGCTCCCCATCCAACCTGACAGAGCTTGAGAGGATCTGCAGAGAAGAATGGGAGAAACTCCCCAAATACAGGTGTGCCAAGCTTGTAGCGTCATACCCAAGAAGACTCGAGGCTGTAATCACTGCCAAAGGTGCTTCAACAAAGTACTGAGTAAAGGGTCTGAATACATATGTAAATGTGATATTTCCCCCCCAATTTTTTTTCAACTTAATGTCTCTAAATCTGTTTTTTCTTTATCATTATGGGTTATTGTGTGTAGATTGAGGAATATATTTTTTAGAATAAGGCTGTGGAAAAAGTCAAGGGGTCTTAACACTTTCTGAATTCACTGTAGTCAGGCCCTAGGCCTAGGGGATAGCAGTCTAGAGGCTAGGGGTGTATTTGGGGACGGCATCAGTACCTGTGGCTGAAGGTGGTGAGACCCATTGTGACAGAGACAAAGGTCACAGCCATGGGGAAGGTGGTGGTGCCACACAGTAGGAGGGTAAACACACTGGACACACCCATGGAGAAGAACTGAAGAGGACACAGAGGAACAGACACACACACACCAATTTCATTAAATGGGTCCTTCAGGCAAATCCGAAGTTAACTTGCAATGGTAATTTGTGCACTGAATCTGGAACAAACTACTTCAGTACCTGCATAAGCTTCCTCACAGCAGCAGTGTCATAACCTAGAGAGAGACAGAATCAATGACGTGGGACAAATATCTATATCAAACCCTTGACCATCATATAAGGGTACCAAAACAATGAAGCTTGTATTTAGTTTCCTGACGTCAGACCAGCATCTGTACCTTTGCTGATGAGGTGGTCAGAGAGACAGCCACTGAAGAGTGAAGAGGGGATGGCCACAAACCACGGGATAACGTTAAACACCCAACCCTGAGAACACCATCACATTTAACACCAAGAACATTGAGAATAGCTCAGAGAATGACATTAAAACAATTGGTTTAAGTGATTATAGGAATATCATTAATATTTAGAGACAAAAGGCCCAACTTGATTTATATATTTTTTTCAGACAACTTCTTTTGAAATGTTTTTTTTTGTAATTACTTTATGCCGTTGATGACATGAGGGAATATCTCAGTTCCTTAGCTAGCAGGGTTTTACATCTGCACCATGTCTACAGCACCCTCTATTGGTATTACACAGGTCTGTCAGATGCAGGGTCTGACTAGCTTTGAGTCATTTTCTATGTACATTTAAGCGTGTTTGTTCTCTTTGTCATGCCAGCCTTGAACTGAAATATGGAATTTCAAGTTTTGTTTTGTCTTCTGAGGGGTTGGATTGGGAGAGGAGTGAGAGGGGTAGGATAGAGGGGGGTTGTTAAGTTACCTTGGCGTCAGGGAAGGTGTCCTTGAAGTACGTTGGTAGCCATGATAACAATGTGAAGAAGGTGCTTGCCGTGCAAAGGTGCGTAATAATCACAGCACTGAAGGGAGGATAATCACAAGAGAGGGCAAAAGAGAGAACAAAAATATATAATTAAGTTAGTGTACCACTTCTATGACTCATAGGCTACACCATTTTAAAGCACCAATATACAAGGTGCTACATTGAGTGTACAAACTTTCCATGACATAAACTGACCAGGTGAATCCAGGTGAAAGATATGATCCCTTATTGATGCCGTTGTTAAATCCACTTCAATCAGTGTAGATGAAGGGGAGGAGACAGGTTAAAGAAGGATTTTTAAGCCTTGAGACAATTGAGACATGGATTGTGTATGTGTTGCCATTCAGAGGGTGAATGGGCAAGACAAAATATTGAAGTGCCTTTGAACGGAGTATGGTAGTAGGTGCCAGGTGCATCCGGTGTGTGTCAAGAACTGCAACGCTGCTGGATTTTTCACACTGAACAGTTTCCTGTGTGTATCAAGAATGGTCAACCGCCCAAAGGACATCCAGCCAACTTGATACAACTGCAGGAAGCATTGGAGTCAACATGGGCCAGCATCCCTGTGGAACGCTTGACACCTTGTAGAGTCCATACCCCGACGAATTGAGGCTGTTCTGAGGGCAAAAGGGGCTGCAACTCATTAGGAAGGTGTTCCTAATTTTTTGTACACTCAGTGTATACATGAGTCATAATGACTCATGTATAGGCACCCACCACAGTTTAATTAATCTGCCTGTTCAACATAAAATCAAGCAATAGCAGACTGTTGATATCATATATTTTATCAGACTGTTGATATCATATATTTTATCAGACTGTTGATATCATATATTTTATCAGACTGTTGATATCATATATTTTATCAGACTGTTGATATCATATATTTTATCAGACTGTTGATATCATATATTTTATCAGACTGTTGATATCATATATTTTATCAGACTGTTGATATCAAATATTTTATCAGACTGTTGATATCATATATTTTATCAGACTGTTGATATCATATATTTTATCAGACTGTTGATATCATATATTTTATCAGACTGTTGATATTTACATTTACATTTAAGTCATTTAGCAGACGCTCTTATCCAAAGCGACTTACAAATTGGATCATATATTTAATCAGACTGTTGATTTCATATATTTAATCAGACTGTTGATATCATATATTTAATCAGACTGTTGATATCATATATATTTAATCAGACTTGATATCATATATATTTAATCAGACTGTTGATATCATATATATTTAATCAGACTGTTGATATCATATATATTTAATCAGACTGTTGATATCATATATATTTAATCAGACTGTTGATATCATATATATTTAATCAGACTGTTGATATCATATATATTTAATCAGACTGTTGATATCATATATATTTAATCAGACTGTTGATATCATATATATTTAATCAGACTGTTGATATCATATATATTTTATCAGACTGTTGATATCATATATTTAATCAGACTGTTGATATCATATATATTTAATCAGACTGTTGATATCATATATATTTAATCAGACTGTTGATATCATATATATTTTATCAGACTGTTGATATCATATATATTTTATCAGACTGTTGATATCATATATATTTTATCAGACTGTTGATATCATATATATTTTATCAGACTGTTGATATCATATATATTTTATCAGACTGTTGATATCATATATATTTTATCAGACTGTTGATATCATATATTTTATCAGACTGTTGATATCATATATTTTATCAGACTGTTGATATCATATATTTTATCAGACTGTTGATATCATATATTTTATCAGACTGTTGATATCATATATTTTATCAGACTGTTGATATCATATATTTTATCAGACTGTTGATATCAAATATTTTATCAGACTGTTGATATCATATATTTTATCAGACTGTTGATATCATATATTTTATCAGACTGTTGATATCATATATTTTATCAGACTGTTGATATCATACATTTTATCAGACTGTTGATATTTACATTTACATTTAAGTCATTTAGCAGACGCTCTTATCCAGAGCGACTTACAAATTGGATCATATATTTAATCAGACTGTTGATATCATATATTTTATCAGACTGTTGATATCATATATTTTATCAGACTGTTGATATCATATATTTTATCAGACTGTTGATATTAAATATTTTATCTGTTTAAATGGGATCCTGAGTGGCGCAGCGGTATAAGGCACTGCATCGTAGTGCTAGAGGCATCACTACAGACCCGGGTTCGATCCCGGGCTGTATCACAACCGGCCGTGATCGGAAGTCCCAGAGGGCGGTGCACAATTGGCCAAGCGTCGTCCGGGTTAGAGGAGGGTTTGGCCGGGGTAGGCCGTCATTGTAAATAAGAATTTGTTCTTAACTGACTTGCCTAGCTAAATAAAGGTTAAATAAAATAAATAAATAAAACAATTAATTAAATGGCTCTATCCACTGACCTTTACTCATTCATGAACTTAACAGTGTCGGTCATGATATTAATCCACGCTCACCCACATAGTCGGCGACATTTGCTCTTTTGTTTAGTTGTTAGTTTAACTATGAGCCATTACAGGAAATGAAACCAATGAGCCTGACAATTCCTGTCATTGTACACAGGGCGGATCAGTTGCATGGCCTGCTATAGGTTCTATAAATAACAGCCAATAGAGAGGCACCGAGGATATGAATGAAGCCTTTGAGACGGGAACATCTGCAGGGAACTGAGCTGATCAGAAAGGAGAGAGACTACAGAACTGAATCAATGTACTAGACCTCTATTTCAGTCAGTTAAGTACAGGCTAGGATGTTATTATATCTCCACCTCATTCAAGACTGCAGCCAGTCAGCTGTTTAGACTGTCCATTCACACACAGAAAGAAACACACACACACACATTACACACCCTCACCCAGAACCACAGGGCCTGAGACACACACAGATGGCCCATTGAGTGTGGGCCTTATCTCACCAGACAGCAGGTTGTTTGAAGAGGCGCAGCCAGTGTCTCCTGGACAGTTTGGACTGGGGCCCTCCACTACCCAGTGACTCCAATGTGATGATAGGACCTGGAACAAACAAACAGACAAACAGACAGAGAGAGCGAGAGAGAAAGAGACACAAAGAGAGAGCGAGAAAGAGGAAATTCTGAGCTCAATGTGGTGCTTAGAGGTAGTTCATAACAGCGATAAGGTCAGATGGCTAACCCTGTATATAGCATCTTTATTCATTGTGTATTTATTCCATGTGTTATGATTTTTTTCTATATCTTTCTCTGCATTGTTGGGAAGGGCGTATGCATTTCAGTGTTGTTCTACATATGTTGTTTACAAAGCATGTGACAAATACAATTTGATTTGAGTGTCATCAAATATCACCACTTGCAGAAAATAGTCTAGCTGTGAAATTGAACATTTGTTAACTTTCAGTTAGATATGCATATTCTCATCATCACACAGATACATAAACACACACCCAGAACACACACACACCAAGATGGCGTAGCAGGGCAGACGTCTAATAAGGTTTGGTCGAGACAAGTAGAAATGTGTGTGTGTGTGTGTGACTAAGAAAATACAGAAAACAATTAAACTGTGTATGACCTGACCTGGTTAGAACTCTGAGAAACTTACAACAGGACAGGAAGTCCTGTCAAGGTCCCTCTAATCTCGGGAGGAGGGAACTGCCAGCTTGGAAGTGATAAACGAGTGGTGAGAACTATGAGGAGAGATACATCTCCCCTACTGTTTGTGTGTATGTAGGGAGTGAGGGAGGGAGTTATAAAAACGGCATGTCTTTGTATTATGGACTTTAGAACGTTCGTGTGAATAAACTTTACGGACCTTTTGTATAAACTGAGTCTTTGTCACGCCCTGGCCTTAGTATTCTTTGTTTTCTTTATTATTTTAGTTAGGTCAGGGTGTGACATGGGGAATGTTTGTGTTTTGTTGGTTTTGGGTGTTTTTATGGTAAAGGGGTTGTTGGGTATAGTATATGGGTTTGTGTGGAGTACATGTGTCTAGTGTTGTCTATGTATGTTTAGTTGTCTAGGAGAGTCTATGGTTACCTGAATGAGTTCCCAATTAGAGACAGCTGATTTCGGTTGTCTCTGATTGGGAGCCTTATTTAGGGTAGCCATAGGCTCTCATTGGTTGTGAGTAATTGTCTATGTCAGAACGTTTGTAGCCTGTTGTATGTGCACGACGTTTATTAGCTTCACGATCGTTTGTTGTTTTGTTAGTTTGTATTAAGTGTTTCGTGTTTATTTTTCGTCATCTTTAAAAAATAAAAGAAGATGGCTTATTTTCCTAAAGCTGCGTTTTGGTCCATCAATCCTCCACACGATCGTGACAGTCTTTGCCTAATTATTATTAACCTTACAAACCTCAGGGATTAGTCAAAGCTTTAATAATTGTTAGTTATTATCATTGGGAATGAAAATTCTCGTGACACTACCTCATCCCCATATTGTTTGTATTTACTTTTTTTGCACACCAGTATTTCTACTTGCACATCAATCACTCCAGTGTTAATTTGCTAAATTGTAAATTACTTCACTACTATTGACCTATTTATTGCCTTACCTCCTTACTCCATTTGCACACACTTCACATAGATTTTTTTATTATGTTATTGACTGTACGTTTGTTTATGTGTAACTCTGTGTTATTGTTTTTTGTCGCACTACTTTGCTTTATCTTGGCCAGGTCGCAGTTGTAAATGAGAACTTGTTCTCAACTGGCCTACCTGGTTAAATAAAGGTTAAATAAAACACACACACACACACACACACACACCTTACCTTCCCCGTTGAGCAGGTATTTCCACATGCAGTACGCCCAGAGGACAGAGAGCATGCCTGACACATAGAACACGCTCTCCCAACCATACAGGTCCAGCATGAGGGAACCAGCCCCCCCAATCACCAGTGTTCTGCAGGAGACAACAGCATGGTCACAAACACAGAAGGTAGTTCAATGAGCTTTAGCTGCACACCTCATTGTGTATTTATGGTTTACTACTACAATGGCAAAACAAGAACATCTGTAGAAAACTCCTGACTGGAGACGTCTGTGGCCCCCTGATGAGCTGTTTATGACATGTTGTCATCCCTCCCCAACTCCAATGATAAATGTCTGACCCTGGCTTCCATAGCACATGACCTTAACAACAGCTGTAGAATCTGCCCAAAGGCACAGATCTAGGACCAGTTTACCTTCCCCCAAACCTATCCTAAACCCTTAGTGGGGGAAACGCAAAACAGACCTTAGATCAGCGTCTAAACAGGAAGTGCTGCAGAGCTAGACTCACCCCAAGTAGGAGCCACTGCCCACAGTGCTCATGAGGAATCCTCTTTCACTCTCCACCACCTTCTGAGAACACAGGCTGGCCAGAGACGGGTAGTGGACACCTAGAGGTACACATACACACATTCAATGACTCTGTTCACCAGTTACAATCCCAGTTTCTCTATGTGTCCCTAGTCATATTCCAAGTTTCCCTATGTGTCTCTAGTCATAATCCCAGTTTCCCTACGTGTCTCTAGTCATACTCACAGTTTCCCTATGTGTCTCTAGTCATAATTAGTGCGCTATTTAGGAATACATAAAGGAGTGATTTGAGATGCAGCCTAGCTTTTCATTAGCCCCCAGTGCCCAGTGACCCCTGACCTTGCAGCAACCCCATAAGGAAGCGGGCCAGCGTCATGGAGAAGATGGGCTGAGAGCAGAAGTGGGCCAGGATGGGCGTGAAGGCTGTCATCGCCCCCCAGGCCGCCGCAGAGAGGAGGAGCACCTTCTCACCTCCAACCCTGGGGGACACAGATGGAAATAATACTGTTACTATAACTACAGACACTCTCCAGTAATATAACACTGTTACTGTTATAGTCTCACCTCTAGCCCTGAAAAAAAGTCATAACATGGTTATTACTACAGTATTACAATACACAACCAACCCTGAGGGGAAGAGATGGAATAAAATAACACCATTATCATTACTACTGCACTACTAACCCCCTCCTTCAACCCTGAGGGGAAGAGATGGAGTTATATAACATTATCATTACTACTGCACTACTAACCCCCTCCTTTAACCCTGACGGGAAGAGATGGAGTTATATAACATTATCATTACTACTGCACTACTAACCCCCTCCTTCAACCCTGAGGGGAAGAGATGGAGTTATATAACATTATCATTACTACTGCACTACTAACCCCCTCCTTTAACCCTGAGGGGAAGAGATGGAGTTATATAACATTATTATACTACTGCACTACTAACCCCCTCCTTTAACCCTGAGGGGAAGAGATGGAGTTATATAACATTATCATTACTACTGCACTACTAACCCCCTCCAACCCTGAGGGGAAGAGAATGATGAAACAAAGATAATGTTGACAGTTACTCTCGATCTACAACCTGAGGGACAGACACAGTACTATACCCCATGATAACAATTCAACCTTGAGGGAAGATATGTATAGGCCTATGCATCTCAACAGTGCAACATGTATTTCCTCATCTACCTTTCTTCATTTGAACTATTCTTAAAAACATGGATATTCACTAAACAAAAACATAAAACACAACATGCAAAAATTTCATTTATTTTATTGAGTTACAGTTCATATGAGGAAATCAGTCAATTGAAATAAATTAATTAGGCCCTATGGATTTCTGGATGACTGGGAATACAGATATGCATCTGTTGGTCACAGATACCTTAAAAACAATGGGCCTCAGGATCTCTTTACGTTATTTTTGAGCATTCAAATTGCCATAGATAAAATTAAATTGTGTTCCTTGTCCGTAGCTTATGCCTGCCCATAACATAACCCCACCGCCACCATAGGGCACTCTGTTCAAAACGTTGACATCAACAAACCGCTCACCCATACGGCACCATACACGTGTTCTGCGGTTGTGAGGCCAGTTGGACGTACTGCCAAATTCTCTAAAACAACGTTGGAGGTGGCTTATGGTAGAGAAATGTACTTCTCTTGCAACAGCTCTGGAGAACCTTCCAGCAGTCAGCATACCAATTGCACACTCCCTCAAAACTTGAGACATCTGTGGCATCGTGCTGTATGACAAAACTGCACGTTTTAGAGTAGCCTTTTATTGTCACCAGCACAAGGTGCACCTGTGTAATGATCATGCTGTTTAATCAGTTTCTTGATATGCCACACCTGTCAGATGGATGGATTATCTTGGCAACGGAGAAATGCTCACTAACAGGGATATAAACAAATTTGTGCACAAAATCTGAGAGAAATAAGCTTTTTGTGCATATTGAACATTTCTGGAATCTTTAATTTCAGCTCATGAAACATGGAAACAACACTTTACATGTTGAATTTATATTTTGGTTCAGTGTATATAAAACCAGGTTATTCAGTTGTTTCCAACAAGAGGCTTTCACTTCTCCTGTGTTGTCAGAACAATGCAGTTGAAGAAAAGAAGACAAGAAAAAGGAGGCTACTTTTAAGCAGCAAGGCAAAGGGGTGTGGTATATGACCAAAATATGACCAATATACCACAAACCCCTGAGGTGCCTTACTGCTGTTACAAACTGGCTACCAATGTAATTAGAGCAGTAAAAATAAATGTTTTGTCATACCCGGTCTGATATACCATGGCTTTCAGCCAATCAGAATTCAGACCTCAAACCACCCAGTTCATAATTCCAATTAATAGCTCCATATTTCCTGGTTCCTTCCTCTAACGTCTGAAAGGACTGAACAGATATCAGTAGTGATATGATAATAGCTTCAGGTTTCTGCCAAAGGTGTTTAGACCAAATATGCACTGCTCTAGTAGAGTTTAGTCAAAATACTGTTTCACTTCATTGATTTTGGGGGGTGGAGTTGAAAGCAGAGGCTTCTGAACTTGGAACTCTCCGATTACTTATTTCTGTTGACATGTGACATGACTCTGAGCTTCTCCTGCCATGTGAAGAGATGGAGAAAATGATTTAACAAACACGTTCTACACTGATATTTCAGTCTGTAGTCCATTTACATGTCTTGGTACTAATATTTCTAACCAGGAAACAACTGTTAGGCAGGTGTCACGCCCTGGCCTTAGTTATCTTTGTTTTCTTTATTATTTTAGTTCGGTCAGGGTGTGACATGGGGGATGCATGTGTTTTGTATTGTCTAGGGGTTTTGTATGTTTATGGGGCAGTGTCTAGTCTAGGTGTATGTATGTCTATGGTTGCCTAGATTGGTTCTCAATTAGAGACAGCTGTCTATCGTTGTCTCTGATTGGGAACCATATTTAGGCAGCCATATTCATTGGGTAGTTCGTGGATTATTGTCTATGTCTATGTGTAGTGTTTGTGTCAGCACTTTTGATTATAGCGTCACGTTCATTCGTTTGTTGTTTTGTAGTTTGTAAAGTGTTCTTCGTTTCATGTCATTAAACAAGGAAAATGTATTCACTTCACGCTGCGCCTTGGTTCTCCTCTCTTCCACCATATAACGATCGTGACAGCAGGGTAATTAAGAAAGTACTGACTGAATGATTTGATCCACTTTGAATGGGAGCAGCATACAAAGAAAACACAACTAACCAGTTACGTCATTCCTGTAACCAAGAGAACCACACCCTTTTCACCACCTAGACACCGGCACAAGTGCTGGGTTCTCCTCAAACAACAGAGACATTATCATACTAACAGTCACATACTGCCCTTCAAAATCCACTCATGACTCTTAGCTTCTCAACCTCAAAACTCCCCAAACGACATTCCCTTCATACTCTACAGCAGGGGTATTCAACTCTTACCCTACGAGGTCCCGAGCCTGCTGGTTCTGTTCTACCTGATAATGAATTGCACACACCTGGTGTCTCAGGTCTAAATCAGTCCCTTACTGGAGAGGAACAATGAAAATGAAAAGAGTTTGAGGGCCTTATAGCTTGTGCAGTAGAATCTCTGTACCATGACATTCTATCACCATCCCTCTGTTCTTTTGCTTTTAGGGCTAATGGGTAATAGCATTGCTGTTTTTTAAAGTGAATATGATTCATATAAATTGTTTTATAGGCTGTATTGTCCTGATGGAGCAGCTGTAAGATATAAATTGTAATAGGAATATTTAAAGGAGATACATACAAACATACATACATACATACATACATACATACGAGTGCATTTGGAAGTATTCAGACTCCTTCCCTTTTTCCACTTTGTTACGTCACAGCCTTATTCTACAATGGATTAAGTAAACATTCTCAATCTACACACAATGAAATCAAAAAAGGTTTTGAATTTTTTGCAAATGTATTTTTAAAAACAAAAATACCTTATATACATAAGTATTCAGACCCTGTGCTATGAGGTGCATCCTGTTATCATTGATCCTTGAGATGTTTTTACAACTTGGAGTCCACCTGTGGTAAATTCAAATGATTGGCCATGATTTGGAAAGGCACACACCTTTCTATATAAAAAGTCACACAGCTGAAAATGCATGTTAGAGAAAACACCAAGCCATGAGGTCGAAGGAATTGTCCGTAGAGCTCTGAGACAGGATTGTGTTGAGGCACAGATATGGGGAAGTGTACCAAAAAAATGTCTGCAGCATTGAAGGTCCCCAAGAACACAGTGGCCTCCTTCCATTTAAGAATGATGTTTGCAACTACAACTACTCTTCCTAGAGCTGGCTGCCCGGCCAAACTGAGCAATCGGGGGAGAAGGGCCTAGGTCAGGGATGTGACCAAGAACCAGATGGTCACGGACAGAGCTCCAGAGCTCCTCTGTGGAGATGGGAGAACATTCCAGAAGGACAACCATCTCTGCAGCATTCCACCAATCAGGCCTTTATGTTAGAACAGACAGACGGAAGCCATTCCTCAGTAAAAAGACATATGAGAGCCCATTTGGAGTTTGCCAAAAGGCACCGAAAGGTCTCTCAGACCATGAGAAACAAGATTTGTCTGATCTGATGAAACCAAGATTGAACTCTTTGGTCTGAATGCCAAGCATCCCGTATGGATGAAAGCTGTCACCATCTTTACGGTGAAGCATTGTGGTGGCAGCATCATGCTGTGGGGATGTTTTTCAGCGGCAGGGACTGGGAGACTAGTCAGGTTCGAGGGAAAGATGAACTGAGCAAAGTACAGAGATCCTTGATGAAAACCTGCACCTAAGCACGCAGTACCTCAGACTGCGGTGAAAGTTCACTTATAACAGGACAATGACCCTAAGCACAAAGCCAAGAGCGGCTTCGGGACAAGTCTCTGAATATCCTTGAGCAGCCCAGCCAAAGCCCGAACTTGAACCCGATCAAACATCTCTGGGAGAGACCTGAAAATAGCTGTGCAGTGAAGCTCCCCATCCAACCTGCCAGAGCTTGAGAGGATCTGCAGAGAAGAATGGGAGAACCTCTCCAAATACAGGTGTGCCAAGCTTGTAGTGTCATACCCAAGAAGACTTGAGGCTGTAATCGCTGCCAAATGTGCTTCAACAACGTACTGAGTAAAGGGTCTGAATACTTATGTAAATGTTTTATTTTATTTTATTAGAAATGTGCAGAAATGTCGAAAAACCTGTTTTTGCTTTGTCATTATGGGTTATTGTGTGTAGATTGAAGAAGGGGAAAAAACTATTTAATTCATTTTAGAATAAAGCTGTAATGTAACAAAATGTGGAAAATATCAAGGGGTCTGAATACTTGCAAAATGCACTAAATAATTATAAATAAAATGTAAATGTAAATATATATATATATATATACACACACACAGCTCAAAAAAATAAAGGGAACACTTAAACAACACAATGTAACTCCAAGTCAATCACACTTCTGTGAAATCAAACTGTCCACTTAGGAACTGTCCGCCTGAACCCAGTGGGTTCCGTCTCTCCTTGCCAGAGGAGTACGACGGGAGGGTTTCCTCCTTCAATTAAACCTCTATCTGGACACGGTCCACCCAGCTCCATCGGACTGTGAGAGGGTGTCCGCCCTCGTCTCGTGCCTCACCGGGAAAGCCCTGGAGTGGGCCAACGCCGTATGGCGAGAGGGAGATGCGCCGTTGGACCAGTTTGAGGAGTTCACCCGCCGTTTCCAGGCGGTCTTCGACCACCCACCCGAGGGTAGAGCGGCGGGTGAGCGCCTCTACCATCGGAGGCAGGAGACGAGAAGTGCCCAGGATTTCGCCCTGGAGTTTAGGACCCTGGCTGCCGGCGCGGGATGGAACAACAGGGCCCTGATCGATCATTACCGCTGCAGTCTACGCGAGAACGTCCGTCGGGAGCTGGCCTGCAGAGACACCACCCTCTCGTTTGACCAGCTGGTGGACCTGTCCATCCGGCTGGACAACCTGCTGGCTACTCTTGGACGTTCAGATCGGGGTCTGGTTGTTCCATCCTCCCGCACCCCCTCTCCGATACCCATGGAGCTGGGAGGGGCGGTGCGCAGGGAGACCGGAGGGGGTTCCCGCTCGTGCACTATCTGTGGCGGCAGAGGTCACACTGCCGGTCGGTGCCGAGTGGGATCCTCTGGGAATCGAGGTAGCAGGCAGGCGCGCTCTGGCGTCACCCCAGGTGAGCTGGCACCATCCTCACCCAGAGTCCTCTGTTGCACATATGTTTATGTCTGTCACTTTTCCTGAGTTTTCCCCGCACAAGGCGCTCGACGATTCAGGCGCAGCTGGGAATTTCCTATCCCCATTTGAAATCCGCTCCTTTGGGCATGGTCAAATCAAATCAAATCTTATTTGTCACATACACATGGTTAGCAGATGGTAATGCGAGTGTAGCGAAATGCTTGTGCTTCTAGTTCTGACAATGCAGTAATAACCAACGAGTAATCTAACCTAACAATTCCACAACTACTACCTTATACACACAAGTGTAAAGGGATAAAGAATATGTATATAAAGATATGAATAAGTGATGGTACAGAACGGCATAGGCAAGATGCAATAGATGGTATCGAGTACAGTATATACATATGAGATAAGTAATGTAGGGTATGTAAACATAAAGTGGCATAGTTTAAAGTGGCTAGTGATACATGTATTACATAAAGATGGCAAGATGCAGTAGATGATATACAGTACAGTATATACATATACATTATATTAAGTGGCATTGTTTAAAGTGGCTAGTGATACATTTTGATCAATTCCCATCAATTTCCATTATTAAAGTGAGCTGGAGTTGAGTCAGTATGTTGGCAGCAGCCACTCAATGTTAGTGGTGGCTGTTTAACAGTCTGATGGCCTTGAGATAGAAGCTGTTTTTCAGTCTCTCGGTCCCTGCTTTGATGCACCTGTACTGACCTCGCCTTCTGGATGATAGCGGGGTGAACAGGCAGTGGCTCGGGTGGTTGTTGTCCTTGATGATCTTTATGGCCTTCCTGTGACATCGGGTGGTGTAGGTGTCCTGGAGGGCAGGTAATTTGCCCCCAGTGATGCGTTGTGCAGACCTCACTACCCTCTGGAGAGCCTTCCGGTTGTGGGCGGTGAAGTTGCCGTACCAGGCGGTGATACAGCACGACAGGATGCTCTCGATTGTGCATCTGTAGAAGTTTGTGAGTGCTTTTGGTGACAAGCCGAATATCAGCCTCCTGAAGAAGGCGACTCAATTACTACCTCAACGACGGGGCGATTGTGCGATAGATCTCCTGGTAGACGCTGCACTTACCAGGAGTTACATGTATCCCCTCTCACAGGCGGAGACGGAGGCTATGGAAACGTATGTCTCCGAATCCCTGCGTCAGGGGTACATTCGGTCCTCCACTTCACCCGTCTCGTCGAGTTTATTTTTTGTGAAAAAGGAGGGAGGTCTGTGTCCACTGACTACCGGGGTCTAAATCAGATCATGGTGAGGTATAGTTACCCGCTACCGCTCCCACCCACAGCGAGAGTCAATGCACGGGGCGCGCTTCTTCACCAAACTAGATCTCAGGACCGCTTACAACCTGGTGCGTATCCGAGAGGGAGACGAGTGGAAGACGGCTTTCAGTACCACCTCTGGGCACTAGGACTACCTCGTCATGCCGTACGGGTTGATGAATGCGCCATCAGTCTTCCAAGCTTTTGTAGAGGAGATTTTCAGGGACCTGCACGGGCAGGGTGTAGTGGTGTATATTGATGACATTTTGATATACTCCGCTACACATGCCGAGCATATGTCCCTGGTGCGCAGAGTGCTTGGTCGCCTGTTGGAGCATGACCTGTACGTCAAGGCTGAGAAATGCCTGTTCTTCCAACAGTCCATCTCCTTCCTAGAGTATCTCATTTCTACGTCAGGGGTGGAGATAGTGAGTAATCGCATTGCAGCCGTGCGTAATTGGCCGACTCCCACCACGGTAAAGGAGGTGCAGCAATTCTTAGGGTTTGCCAACTACTACCGGAGGTTTATGTGGGGTTTTGGTCAGGTAGCGGCTCCCATTACTCCACTGCTGAAGGGGTGCCCGGTGCGCTTGCAGTGGACAGCTGAGGCGGACAGGGCTTTTAGTCACGAGGGCTTTGTTTACCTCGGCTCCCGTGCTGGCCCATCTGGATCCCTCTTTGGCGTTCATAGTGGAGGTGGACGCGTCCGAGGTTGGGATAGGAGCTGTGCTCTCTCAGCGCTCGGGTATGCCACCGAAGCTCCGCCCTTGTGCCTTCTTCTCGAAGAAGCTCAGCCCGGCGGAGCGAAACTATGACGTGGGGGACCGGGAGTTGTTGGCCTTCGTCAAGGCCTTGAAGGCGTGGAGACATTGGCTTGAGGGGGCTAAACACCCTTTTCTCATCTGGACTGACCACCGCAATCTGGAGTGCATCCGGGCGGCGAGGAGACTGAACCCTCGCCAGGCAAGATGGGCCATGTTTTTCCCGTTTTGTGTTTACCCTTTCTTACAGACCAGGCTCCCAGAACGTTAAGGCAGACGCATTGTCCGGGCTGTATGACACAGAGATGCGGCCCATGGATCCCACTCCCATACTCCCCGCCTCTTGCTTGGTGGTGCCGGTAGTGTGGGAGCTGGACGCGGACATTGAGTGGGCGTCACGTGCAGAGCCCGCTCCCCCCAGCTGGGCATCTGTACGTTCCGTCTGCTGTCCGCGACCGGCTGATCTATTGGGCCCACACGTCACCCTCCTCTGGTCATCCTGGGATCGGCCTGACGGTGCGCTGTGGGAAGTACTGGTGGCCCACTTTGGCAAAGGATGTGAGGGTTTATGTTTCCTCCTGCTTGGTGTGCACCCAGTGTAAGGCTCCTAGGCACCTGCCCAGAGGTAAGCTTACAACCCTTACCCGTTCCACAATGGCTGTGGTCACACCTGTCGGTGGATTTCATAACCGATCTTCCACTTTCACAGGGTAACACCACGATCCTGGTCGTTGTGGATTATTTTTCTAAGTTCTGTCGTCTCCTCCCTTTGCCCGGTCTCCCTACGGCCCTAGAGACTGCCGAGGCCCTGTTTACTCACGTCTTCCGGCACTACGGGGTGCCTGAGGATATAGTGTCTGATCGGGGTCCCCAGTTCACGTCGAGGGTCTGGAGGGCATTAATGGAATGTCTGGGGGTCTGGGTCAGCCTTACCTCAGGTTTTCACCCCGAGAGTAAGTGGACAGGTGGAGAGAGTTAACCAGGATGTGGGTAGGTTTCTGAGGTCTTATTGCCAGGACCAGCCGGGAGAGTGGGCAGCATTCGTGGCCTGGGCGGAGATGGCCCAGAACTCGCTCCGCCACTCCTCAACTATCCTCTCTCCCTTCCAGTGTGTTTTGGGGTATCAGCCGGTTCTGGCTCCTTGGCATCAGAGTCAGACCGAGGCTCCTGTGATGGATGACTGGTTCCGACGCGCGGAGGAGACATGGGACGCCGCCCATGTCCACCTTTAGCGCGCCGTGCTGCGCCAGAAAGTTGGCGAAGACCATCACCGCAGTGAGGCCCCCGTGTTCGCCCCGGGGGACCGGGTCTGGCTCTCGACCCGAAACCTGCCCCTCCGCCTGCCCTGTCAGAAGCTGGGTCCGCGGTTTGTGGGGCCATTTAAAGTCCTGAGGAGAGTGAACGAGGTATGTTATAGGTTACAGCTTCTCCCCTGATTACCGCATTAACCCCTTGTTCCATGTGTCTCTCCTCAGGCCGGTGGTGGCTGGCCCGCTCCAGGAGTCTGAGGTGCAGGAGGTTCTTCCGCCCCCTCTGGACATCGAGGGGGCCCCGGCGTACTCCGTTAGTTCCATACTGGATTTGAGACGTCGGGCGAGGAGCCTTCAGTACCTCGTGGACTGGGAGGGGCATGGTCCGGAGGAGAGATGCTGGGTTCCGGTGGAGGACGTGTTGGATCCTTCTATGCTGCGAGAGTTCCACCGTCTCCATCCGGATCGCTCTGCGCCTCGCCCTCCGGATTGGCCCCGAGGTCGGTGTCGACGCGCTGCTCTACTGTCACGACTTCCGCCGAAGTCGGCCCCTCTCCTTTTTCGAGCAGTGTTCGGCGGTCGACGTCACCAATCTTCTAGCCATCACTGATCCATTTTTCATTGGTTTTGTCTTGTATCACACCTGGTTCCAATCCCATAAATTACATGTTGTGTATTTAACCCTCTGTTTCCCCTCATGTCCTTGTCGGTGATTGTATGTTTGTGCAAGTTGTGTTGGTGGGCGACGGGTTTTGTACCCACTTTGATTATTTTATATATTTGGGGTTTTGGAGTTATGTTAACTTTTATGAAACGACTCCGTTTATATCAAGTTCGTTCTCCTGCACCCGACTTCCCTGCCACCAACACGCACCCATTACATATATTTTTTTATTGTGAAACACTATCATTCCATTATTACTGCATATACAGTATATAAAGGGCATTTCTGAACTTGGAATGCAAATATATTATATGATGCTCCTTTAAGATGAATAAAGTTAATTTTCAGTTATGATTAACACAATGCTTTGCATTTTTATGTTTTCTCTTTCTGGAATACAAATTATTTCAGTTTTCTATTTGTGACACATTCGTTGACAGGTTGATGGTCACTAGACTTCATACTAAATGTTCTGGATTGTTCTCATGTTGTTTGATAGTGATTGACGCCAGAGCTACTGAAGGTACTAGGAGCCAGGACACACTGATTAACATTGTATTGATGACATTATGAACCCTGTGACTCTGTAGTAGCTGGCAAAGTCACTGTACATTGCTTTGACTTCGTACCAGCCTCTCAGCTTGATGTATAGAGAACATTTGGTACTGTCTGATTAGAATATAAAGGGCCTGTCTCCAAGAGGCCCGCTACATACTTTTTTTGTTGCTTCTGCTCTGGAGGGGTTCTCCCTGAATTATTGTAATAAAGCAGATAGATTTTGAATTGATATTACCAACAACTGCTCTTCATTTTGTTCACTTAAATCCCAAACAGATGTGTAAAACAGACAAAGTATTAGGCTATTTAATTCTCAGATTGCAGGTCCATCTGTGTTTAAAAGTGAATAAATGTAATGCAATGAACACCTTTTTATTCCAGATATTGTATGTAGTGAGAGCAGCTGCAGGTTGTGCAAACAGGCAATAAAGTGTAATCCTCTTGTTGCCCACCTGTCGCTGACGTAGCCTCCGAGGACCTGTGTGAAGCAGTAACCCCAGAAGAAGCTACCCAGCACCATGCCCTGATCCCTCTTGGTCCAGTTGAACTTCTCCGCCATGCTAACGGCACAGATGGGCATGGCCACGCGGGCACAGTACAGCAGACAGGTCCCCAGCAGTAGCACCACCGTCCATACCCGCGCCAGGGGTCTGCATAGCGGGGACAGAGGACATAGGTGTGACTAGCAGAGGACAGGGATGTGTGTGAGGGGTACATTCATGTGTTTGGTGTGTGTAAGTGACAATATGTGTGGGTGTGAGTAAGAGTAGGTGTGATATTCTCAGTAAAACCAATATCTGTGCATTTCTTCTGATTGTTTCTTGTAAATATCAAATTGGAACTTAAACTAAACCAACTACGCGTTTTCACAGAACTTTAAACGTCTAAATTTGACTGCGCTAAACTGTGTTAACTAGATAGGTTAGGCCTAAATCTCATGATATAATTATTTGAGTGAATCTGACTGAATTCTTAGTTGGCAAGCCAAAGCAAAGATTAGGCTACCATTCCTTTATTAAAATTCTATGAATGCCTGACTATCAGACTTAATAGACCTAGAAGCTTTTAAATTCCTCAAAGCTGTGTGTGTGCAGTTTAGTAACGTTAGCTTTAAAATAATCTTGAGACCACCAGTTGACAGGCATCTGATTAATAAGAAAGTCAAGTATTTATTTGGGAATGTCCCTCGTAGCACATTTGGTGTTACATTTGGACACAAAAGTAACAACAAAGTATCAAACACAAAGCTACATGTGTATGAGTGGTTGTTTTTATGTTTGCTGAAATCAAGGGAGAGAAATTTTTTCTGAAAATGTAATTATCCAAAGCCAACACATTTCAGTAAACTACAGAGCAGCCGGAATCATTGCAAACTTGTATGGCATTTGCAAAATAAGGAACTAACAATCTCTCATATATTATTCTATTATGTGTGGTTAAAAACATAAAAGGGCCTGTCATTTCATTATGGTAGTTTTACGTTGAAATTAACACTTCTATACTGTGGGAAAAACGTGAGATTGGCTACTGAAAAATCTTCGTAAATTTACCTTGGCCAGTACGTATTCGGTTCACTCCACTTCTTCTGATGACTTCCAGCGACCCCGGTTTTGTCTGGATTTTTTTCTTTGAGGCAGACCAAATCTGGACTAGAGTTCTTTCCATGTTTTTGCAGAATTGCCATTCAACGAAAGAGGTATACGATTTGATTTGCTGTCTCCTGCACTTCACAATTCAACACAGTAGGCTATGGAATGACTGAAGAAAGTCGAAAAGAATAAACGCTTGATCGATGATACCGATGTATCATTTCCTTTCGATTACGGTGTAGGCCAATCCATAATGTTACTGCCGTGTGATAAAAAGTACACGGGTGATTAGAGACGGATCGCCTTGAGTTTGACGATAAATCCACGTGTCAGTATTTTTTTCAGCCACGCAGTTCTTCCTGCCAACAGTAGGTTACATCGGAAGCAGCATTAAAGAAGCGACTCAGTCCTTTTCAAAAAACAGAGTGAAAATACCCAGTCTTCTTTACCCGCGGCATGGCCACCCGGTTCTAGCGCTTCATCATGACTGCAATATTCTAGACATTATATTCTACCCTGGATGATACCCGATCGGATTGCACAGCAAAAAATTGAGAAAAAACAACTAATGTCCCAGGCCTAGGATACCACAGAACGTTAGTCTATAATGGCCAAATCATCCTGAATTTCTCAACTCATGTTTGACGTTGCCCTGCTGCGATGTGATTGGCGTTGTCATCCTTGCTCATAGGACAGCCAGTGATGCTGCATAACGTATTCACAGAGTTGGTTCATCTGCCCTAGGCTGGATGAGGTATCAACTACCAAGCATCGGTAGTCGGCACCGTTATATAATAACCTGCAATCAGATGAAAAAAGTGAGTTTCCTGCACACGTTGGTGCCTAAACTACATTTTCCACCCTCTGAAAAAGTAAGCTATCGGTTAAAGGTTAAATTGCATACTGACGAGACTGAATAACACAATATCATCACATATTTTGTGGTGCAAATATAACAAACAACCTAAGCATATCAAGTGTTCCAAAATAGTATTTTATTCCATAATGTAAATAATCCAGTTGCAAAACTGTCAACATGAATTAAATGTATGTCTCTGTATGTATTCACATTATTATCTTGTTGGTTCAAGATAACACAGAATGAATGCTAAGGTTGAAACAAAACCCTGACAACATTACAGGGTACTGGCAGCTTAGCATTCAGTCAGTACCCAGCTTTGGCCCCTACTCTAGAATTCATGAGAAACTGAAATGTGCATGTTTTTTGTTGTTGAGAAAAACAAAATGTACTGTAATTGACAGCGGACCACAGCAATGGGAACCAATCATTCTACCCCAACACCACACCCTCATTCATTTCTGTTTATAGGTTAACACATTATAGTCCCAAGAGCCTAATTTAGGCTTTAACACACCATCCATATGCAAAGATGGCTAACTTTCCCTGCCAGTAGACAGAAAAAAAATAGTGTAACTGAAATCTGCAAAAAGGAAATGTTCATATACAACTATCTATTGCAGACATGAAACAAAAGTCTTATAATTTTACTTCATTAAAATACAAGGGTTTATATTTCAGATATTGAAGTATCAGGCAGCAAGTCACTTTAAAATACAAACTATCCAGTTTGATAACATGGACTGTACAAAGTCTCACAAAAAGCAACCCACACAAAGAAAGAAGAAATATTGTTTCAGTCAGTCTCTGTCAGAATATAAATAGGTAGGAGGGGAGTCCAATTAGTTTCCACCAGCATACACAGCCTGGTGTCCTCTCACTTTGGGTCCTCGATCGTGCCCTTGCTGAGGTCTGTCATTTTGGGGTACTTGACTTTCTTTTGGTCAAGTTCGTTCTGAGCCCACAGGAGCAGTTTGAGGAGCTTGGCCAGTTTGGGCGTTGACTCTCTGTTTTCGTAGTCCAGCACAGACTGGTTCACTTCACTCCACACCTTCAGGAAGCACACAGTGGACAGGAGGTATATTAAATCAGCATCAGGTATAGGTTAAAAAAAAATATGGCTAGAAGGGATACAGCTTTTGTCAAAGTAACGTCAAATGTAGAATTTTTGTGCATCTTAGCTAACCCTAATGCTTTTCCTAACCTTAATTCTCCTAACCTGCAGCGTAAATTCTCCTAAGCGACTACGAAAAGTCAAATCTGACAAAACCACTATCCCATCTAGTCAAAACCAAAGTTCATGTACTGACAAAATACTGAAATAGTAGTAGAAACTTGCAATATGCGCGTTATCTATTTCTGGATTATGATAAGTGAGAATAAACACACCTTCTGCCTCTGCATTGTGTTGAGAAGGTCTCCGAAGGGTGATTCCTCAGGGTTGTCGAAGGCCAGCAGGGCCAAGGTTCTCTCCATCTCTGTCAGACACTCTCTACTCTCCTCCCCCTGCTCTGCCAGCTGGGACTGAGCAAACTCTAGTGCTGCCTCAGTCTCCCTCAGACGGATCAGCTCAATCAGGTGCTGCTGCTGCAGAGGGTAAGAACAGTATGCAGGAACGGTCAGGGAAGGAATATGGACAAAAAACAGTGGAGGGAATAAGGAGACAAAAAGGAGAGAGAGGAACATATGGCAATGATTGAAGAAAACAGCAAACAAAATACGACTGACAGAAGAATTATAACGGGAGAGGCAATCTGCTTTTTACCTGTAGGTGAAAGTACAGGTAGCGGTTTGTGTCGAGCAGTTCTGGGTGCATGCTGTTGATGAGTGCGATGGCCTCCTGTATCTGTCCCTTCAGGATCATCTCCCGGATCTTTATCCTCTCGTCCAGAGAATCCAGGTCCACACTGGGCTCAATCCCAGACTCCATACGGAACTTCTCAGCTGCCTCCTTAAACCCCTCTGTTCAAACCAAAGATATACAATTCTCGGTTTAGATCAGGAAAACTAACATCTACCTGTTACCAGGTTTTTTATTGTATGTCTGTGTGTATGGTTACTATACCTGTCACCAAGTAGTTCATGATGAGCCTGTTCATGTCGGCCCTCTGAATGTGGACATTGTTGAGCTTCTCCATCCACTCTTCTCTCGTTATGTCCTCTGGCTTTTCACTATAACTCATCATGAATTGTTCTACAAAAAACATGTTTCCCCCCATCATTGCCATGTTCATTGTAATTTGGCTAAAACTAAGGCTGAATGTTGAACACTGCAGTTAACTACTATGGATTGTCAGCTGTACAGTACACTTAATTATTATAGGTTCAACATGCCTTATCATATAGCACATAAAAGCATGGTTAGAAAATGTAGAATAACGACCATGCTGTACAATTGTTGTATGAGATTTCCATGGACGTCATCTTAACGCCAATAAAGTATTCGTAAATAACGTAGGGGATAACTAAGTGAGTGTCATTTGGTACAAGCCGGAAGCTCAATAATGTTACTGCGGCCTTCGATGAAAACCACAACATTGAAGCCTTAAACTCAGCCGCTATCAAGCAAAACAACGCCGTCTATTTGCCCTCACAGAATTTGTACAAGATAGAAATATGTACAGGGTCAGTTTAGTAACGTGAATATCTATTCGTACGAGTCAACTGTATTTTGGAAAAGCAAATATGTTATTTTAAATACTGTACCTGATATTTTGCTGCTACTATTCAGCGGTAGCAATCAAGAGCGTCACACAGGAAAGCTCACGAGACTCACGGGATTTCATTGATTCCCCCAAAATGATTGGTTAGAGACTGTGATGACGCCTGGGTCATGTGGTAAGAATCGTGCGTGCGGCTTTTTTTCAGTACTCGGACACTGAAGAAATGGGTGAGTACCCAATATTCACATTGGAATAATAGGTTTATTTGATTGATCTAACACACAAAACTGTATTGACAGTAGACACAATATGATATTATGTCATCACACCATGTAGAGATGATTGTCGTTTATTATACCATACGAAAAGTTGGCAGCTACCGGCTACATGTAGCTAGCTGCCACATGTGTAAAGACATTTCTGATATGAAAATGGATATCTAGTGGGTTAGAGATGTCAACTAGCTAGCTACCTTAATAACAAAACTCCCCTTCAGTGTCCATGAAGGGTACATAATGTTGTAGGGTGTTCGTTGGCTTATCTGGCCTCTTCTTGGCAGCTGCTTTCCCTCCTCGCTTCTGCGATGCTGTGAGCACGCCAGATAATGATGCAGTCCTTACATTCATAGACCACTAGATATTCCTGTCAGTCAGTCTAGGGCAGTCATTTGGCCTAATCCTTCATACTGTCCATTTTGCCTCTCCTCTTTCTTCAGGCAAGTGCCGGGGTCTGCGTACAGCCAGGAAACTGCGTAACCATCGCAGGGAGCAGAGATGGCATGACAAGCAGTATAAGAAGGCTCACCTGGGAACTGCCCTGAAGGCCAACCCATTCGGAGGGGCATCTCATGCCAAAGGCATTGTGCTTGAGAAAGTGTAAGACAACACTGTAATTTAGCCTATTACGTCATACTGTATGTTTTGGCTTCCACAATTAGCTAGCTCAAAACCATCTCTCCTTCTCCCTAGGGGTGTTGAAGCTAAGCAGCCCAACTCTGCCATCAGGAAGTGTGTCAGGGTGCAACTCATCAAAAATGGCAAGAAGATCACAGCTTTCGTCCCCAATGATGGCTGTTTGAACTTCATTGAGGTAAGATGTCTACCTGCAAAGACTTTTCTATTTCTCACCACATCTCTCTATTTCACATGACTCATCAAAGGTACATTTTATTTTCTCAATATCATCCATATATACTTTGGATTTTGTTTTATTATAAATTGGTCATCTGATCTTTGGATTCTGTCATCTTTAGACTACCTGCACATAATTGTTAATTGTCAGGCATTTCATCATAACCACTGTTTTCAAATCCTCTTCCCCTCTCATCAGGAAAACGATGAGGTGTTGGTGGCAGGATTTGGTCGGAAGGGGCACGCCGTTGGTGATATTCCTGGTGTCCGCTTCAAGGTGGTCAAAGTAGCAAATGTCTCACTACTGGCCCTTTACAAAGGCAAGAAAGAAAGACCTCGATCATAGAATGTATACACTCAAACAATAAAAAGTGGAAAATGACTTTTGATGTGTCTGTCCATTTTTCTAGGTGTTTATGGGGATACGATTTAAAAAAAAATGATATGCCTTAGACTTTAATATTTTCTATAGGGTTTGTAGTTTTGCATTAAATTGAGTAGACACAAGTATAAAGGAAGCTGAACTGGATAGACATTAGTTGCTTGGTTAAATTTGTGACTTTTTTTATTGAACCTTTATTTCATCAGGGAGTCATAATGAGACCAAGGTCTTTTACAGATGAGCCCAGAAGTACAGAAATGCAGACATCAAAAAGAAAAGTCATACAAAACAAACACATGGTGAGATAATGGTATTGTTGCAAAGTATTCTTTAATCACCTAAAATGTCCACATGCATAAATTGAAATGCATGATAGATAAAGCCACACATTGAGAAAATGTGCATTCTGCAATCAGCAGCAGTGTGCTGTGCTTCCAGCAGGGGTATCCATGTGGTTGTTTACAGTTTCTATAGCAACGGACTTGTTTTTCCTCCTTTCAAGCAACTGAATTCTGCATAGACAGGAGTTACATACAAATATTAACAAAAGAGAGCAGGGGTAAGTTATACACATTGCATGCTAACCTTGCAATTTTTTTACATTTCACTTGAAATAAACTCTCGACTATAGTTATGAATGTACATTTAATGAGTAACTCATCGATTCTTCAAACTAGCATGGCTAGCTAGCCACACCAACGATTTAAAATTCGAAGGTACACAGTTAACATTAGCATAAGCAAGCAAGGCAAGTGCTTATTGATTTAATAAATTACTTTTGAATTTTTTATATAAAACAATTATGGCAGAAGAAATGCATTGGCTGTGTTTGCAACTAAAATGCAATGTTAACTGATGGTTCAACAGGCTAAGGGTTTTGCAATGTTGTTAGTGTCTTCCTTCAGTAGTACCTGAGATGCCTACCTCCGCAGGGGTGTTCAAGCCACCCATGGGAGATGGCCTGAACCAGTACTCTGTCCTGCCACCCATCCCAAGCACACATTTGCAGGAGGGGGCTGCAGAGGACGAGATGACTGTGCAGAAGAAGCTGCTGAGGCACAGGAGAAGTAAACGGCAGCAACAGCAGTTGCATAAGATCCTGTATGTCCCTTGAACTTTTTGTTATTAAATGTCAAGCCATAAAGTCACTTAACTGGTATAGTACTGAGATATTTAGGATGAAAATACACATGATGATTGTCATCCCCTGTTTCAATTACAATGAGTCAAATGCAAGTTGTTTTTGGTTGCTGTAGTATTCATATTGTGCTCTTTACTCTTGTAGGGTTGCTAGTGCAATGCAGGCATACAAGAACGCTAAGGATTTAAGACCAGTGGTTCCCACGTCCCCTGAGCCAGAGTTCCCCCCTTCTGTGAGATATAATGCTTTCTTATTGAGTTTCTCAGGCGGATCTCTTACCGACACCTGTTATGCTAATGCATGTCAATTTACTGCATACATTCTGAGTTTCGCTGCAGGTAATTCTCGTGTCAAGATTTCTCAAAGTTGTCACCTCTTTATTTCACAGATGAGCAGTGAAGACCGAAGGCGTAGAGTAAGTTGGCTGCTTTTTGTTTTGTTAAGTCCCTCCTGGTCTATGAAAATTGGGTCTTTTGTTTTTTTGTGAGATGCCAACAAAATACTATGTTCCTAGTTATTTGTGTTAAAAATCAAAAGTATCAACCTATTTTCCTATTTCCGCACTGTCGCTCCATTGTGGCCACACCTATAGTTGAACTACATGTTCCTGAAGGAGTGTGTGGAGGGCAGTCCTGTGGTGCCCATCCAGCAGCAGTGGCTAGATGCCATGCTGACCCGCATTCCTCCCCAGCTGCGTGTGGGTCCCGGGAGAGACGAGCTGCTGCAGGAGCTATGTAGGGAGGTCAGCGAAAACTTCCTCAGCGGGATGGTCAAACACACAGGTGTGTGTATTCATGTCTATCTCTGTGTGTTTAGACTTGAGACATTTTTATTGAAGTGTCACTTCACAATTATATAATAATTCCAAATACAGAATTCTTTTAACCACATTGTGGGTCACTCTAATTGAGTTTTGAGACACTAAAAGACAATCATTGTCAAACATGGTACAGGCGTAATCTATATTAAATTACATCATCTATACATACACATGTATGCATAAACCAAAAAAACTAAGAATAAAGGGACAGTTAGGCACTTATAAAGAAACATCTCAGTTGAAGTATAAGGTTGCAGGCTTTGGCGCAGGCATTTACATTGTTACCTGATAAAAGTTGATACATTTTATTATTTTCATCTAGACTGTTAAAATTATAATTTTGGCTGGATAGCTGACATAACAGATCATCCCTAATGTCACTGTATAGCCCACAGTAAAGCAAGACATGAACTTCTGTTTCAATGGAACCATGGTTACAAAAAGTACATACTGTACACATTTATCTAAGGGAGTGTTTGTGTCTCAATAGTGAGAGGGGCCACACTCCACATCTACATTTTGCAAAAGAGCTTCGATATTGGAATTGCAGGAAATTAGCTTTATAACTGCAAAAATGTATTTCCACTCAATGGCAAAATGTGTAGAATTGCAGGAAATTTGCTTTAAAATAGCAAAAAATTCTCTCTGCCCCATGGAAAAATGTGTAGAACTGTAGAAAACGTGCATTAAAACTGCAACATCTTATCTACGCCCCATAACAAAATGTGTAGAATTGCAGGACATTCACTTGAAAATTTACATTTTTCTCTCTGCCGTCACGAGGGGGGCCACTAAAATATTTTTCCGCTTGGTGAAGGAGCTCCCCAACCAAATCTCGCTTAAAGGCCCCAAAAGGCTAGAGCCGGCCCTGGGGTTATGTCCCTAAAGTTTTTAAAAAGCAGTAGGTGTGCAGTTTGTTCCTTTCGGGTTTGTCTATCAGTTGGTACCATTTTAGTTCATTGCTCTCTAAAAGTGTTGATTTAAAAGTATTTTGGTCATTTCTAGAATACACATTGTCTGTATCAGTGAGCTGAGTCATATGGATGAAGATGAAAAAAGGCTTTGACATGAAAAATATTTCTTTGCAATTGCAAGATCACTAGCACCCAAAAATATGTTTACATTCATTTGGTGTGGTCTCTGCCATTTTTTACCAACACATAGCCACTGGTGATGCCATAGAGTTTTGTAGACCATATCGCCTTGAATAGCAGCGTTATATTATTTTGTTTTTAGCCATATCATGTCGTAGATTGTGTCTCACATCAGTATTTACAATCTGTCCCCTTTAGTGAGTACTGTGCTCCAGAAACCACAGATGAAAGGGACAGTTCTGGCAAGACATAGAACTCCATCAGCAAAGTGAGTGTCTCAGCAATACACATCCAGCATGTTCATAACTAATCAATACACCACAGAGACGGATTGGAATATTGTGGCAAATAATTGAATAAAGTGCCATTTATTGATTGAATTTTTGATTAATCATATTTTGTCAATTATACTTAATATTTATTTGCAGGGCTCTCGATTTCTCCAGACCATGGCATGACAGCTTTGTGAGAAGTCACAAGGAGATAAAGGAGAGTTTACACATTCTTCATCCAGTGATGAGGATCATCCTGGACATCGGCTATGGTGCATTTTCACATCTGCTTTTGGTTGATCTTACTGATTGCAGGTAAAATTGTTCTATCACAGCACCACAAGTATAAGAATAAACACCTGATTTTCTTCAATTTCTGTCTTCACATATGTTTTTATTATGTATTATTCTTTTGTGCTGTGGTAAGGTCCACGGGACCTGTAGCCTGCGAGAGCCTGAAGCACAAATTGTCAGTGGAGTGTGAGAGGATCGAGGAGCGCATCATGAACACCTGGTTTCCCAAGGTCATCCACCTGCTGACCAGCAAGGACATGCTGCAGGGGGTCAGAGCCGAGAAACTGGACTCTTTCTACAACTGTGTCTCCACACTTATCTCCAACCAGGTGAGAAGGTGAGGTTTTGATCAGTACTGGTGTTTTTAGGAGCAAGTCCAGCTTATCTTGATGTTCTGTTTTTGGTTGCGTTTTTCCACAGTTAAGATCCTTAGTGGAGAGAAGCGTGGAAGACTTTGTCAGCTTATTCAATCCGTGCAATGTCTACCAGTTGCCTCTCTTCCGCATGGATCTGACTTTTGATGATGAGAAGATGGAATTCTATCCCAGCTTCCAGGACCTTGAGGAATCTGTTTTAGAAATTCTGAACCTGATCACCAACACCATGCAGGTAAGAATCTCACGAGTGTGTCAGGATATTCTTTGTCACACAAATTAATATGCTTCATAATCAGTGTGAATAAATATGTATTTGATCATAGTCCATATTTGGCTTTTCATCTAGTTGGTGACAAATCACTCCTATCTCTGATGTGGCTTCACAGAAAGTCCAGACGGTCCAATCTTGGCTGGCTGAGGCCAACAGCTCTGTAATTGATGCCAGACTGGCGGACCATGTCCTGCTATGGGCTCAGACCACCATAAGGTCTGCCGTACGTAAGAACCTGGAGGAGCCTTATAAACACTTCCAGAACTATGGTGAGAAACTAACATTCTAATATATATCAATTCAAGAGAACTGAATAGCCCAGCTACTTGGTTGAATGAAAGTGAATATTGTGAAGGTTTATCTGTCCTAAACCCTCGTTGCTTCCTTACAGTTGACAACTATGATTGGCTGGTCAATGGGACAGCACAGGGTATAGTGGACAGGTTCGTTGAGGAGGAACACTCTTTTGATGAGTATACTGAGGTAAGGGAGAGCAACACAGAGGTCAGGTTTGATAGCTACACATTTTGTATTTGGAGTAGTATATGGTATGAATGTAATATGTGTGTCTGTGTCTTGTTCCACAGAAAGTGGAAGAGTTCTGTGTCCTGTCTAAGGAGATTGTCAGTCTGCCGGCGATAGCCCACTTTGCCATGGTGCGTCTGGACTGTGAGGAGCTGAAACAAGGGCTGGCCAAGACGGCTAAGACCTTTGCTCAGATACTCCTGGAGAAACTAATCACCAACCACAGAGAGCACAGTCTGCAGTAAGATCACAGATTGATCCACCATTTATAAATACAGTAAATAATTGTCATATTCAGTGCAAATCTTCCTCCTCTGTGCCTCTGCCAAGGATCTGCCAGGAGTTTGAGAACATCAAGGAGAAAGCCCTGAAGGTTCCTGAGACCACGGAGGACATGACTGACATGATAGCTTACATTGGTCATGCCAAGACAAAGGGCATTGAGGAGCTCAATGCCAAAATAATGGTAAGTAGCTGATGAACAAGGGTCTAATCCTGTCTTAATACTCATGTAGTGCATAATTGGGAAAGGAGGATACCTAGTCAGTTGTCCAGCTGAATGCATTCAACTGAAATGTGTCTTCTGCATTTAACCCAACCCCTTTGAATCAGAGAGGTGCGGGGGGCTGCCAGTGGGTTAACTGCCTTGCTCAGGGGCAGAACAACAGATTTTTACCTTGTCAGCTCTGGGATTCGATCCAGCAACCTTCCGGTTACTAGGCCCAACGCTCTAACCACTAGGCTAATTGACTTGCAGTAAATACTGTGTAACTACTGTGCAACTACTGTGTAACTGTGTGAAACTCATCATGAGCCTCTGTACCCTTTTATCTTCTGGCAGGAGACCCACCACAGACTGAACTACCTGTTGGACGTCCACATCTTTGACCCAGAAGACCTTGAGTTGAACTCTACAGTCCTCATCTGGCCACAAAAGATATACCCTGTGTTCGATCTCAATGATGAGGTAACATATTCCTTCATTCTGGATAAAGTAAAAACATTTTGCATGTCAGTGAAGGGGGTAATTAAGCCCTTCCACTACCATTATTGCTTTATGAAGAAAGAACAATCTTGTGCTGCGTCCTTCCCCAGGTGATGTTGAAGGCCAAGCAGAAAGGAGAGCAGGAGCTGCTGTGCCGTAGAGAGAGGCTGATGCTGGAGCTAGAGAAGCTAGGACGCAGAATGGAGGAGTTTGCAGAGTGCTCCGAGCTGGACATGATGCAGCAGGTAACAGCACAAGCGCTCTGGAAAGTGTCTGTTGATTAACATTTCAGCCCATTTAGACTGATCTTTACCTTTTGATCAGTATGTGACTGATGTAAGGACAGTCCAGAAAAGGCTTCAGGATGCCGAGGAGGCCATCGACTTCATCAACAAAGAAGAGACTCTGTACAAATGGGACCTGTCGTCTTATCCCGTGGTGGAAGTCATCAAGGAGAGTATCGAGCCCTACCAGAAGCTCTTTGGCCTGGTGCTGAAGTGGCAGAGCACTAAGAAGAGGTCTGTGGGCTGTTTAGGTTGTTGTCACTCTCTCTATGTCATGTAATATGCCGTAGGTCCGAAAACAATGTATGGTTGCTTCATGTCCCTGTCTGAAATGTTCAGGTGGATGGACGGCTCCTTCTTGGACCTGAATGGAGAGAGCATGGAGGTGGAGGTGGACGAGTTCTTCAGGGAGATATACAAGATGCTCAAGTTCTTCCAGCAGAAGCAGAAGAAGGCAGAGCAGATGGCGGGAGGAGGGGTGAAGAGGAGGCCCGGGGAGGAGGACCCGGGGAAGCAGGAGCGCCCCACTGCACTCATCTGCTCCACAGTCATGGAGCAGGTCAAGGACTTCAAGGTAACTCCGTGGAAACAATTACCATGTGATAACTTTTGTTTAGTGTTGGTCGGTTGTTTGTAGGGTTATAATGGATATTTATACTATAGACCAGTGGTATTCAAAGTCGGCATCACTGCGGTGGGGTCGCCAAAATTAAAGCAACATTTTCTAGGAACAAAAATTAAGAGTATAGATTATTGTATAGGACATTGTATAAAAGTTTTTGAGAATGATAATTTGAAGAAGATAAAAAAATGTTGAGTAAATGTATTTATTGGTTTCTTTTCATTTTGATGAGATATAAGTGCAATGCATTGAAGGTTATTTATTGATGTAAAATTAGAAATTTACAGCTTTTTAAGGTTGTGTCATTAGATTTGGGGTGGTGTCGCAAGAAATTATTTGGCAAAAAATGAGGTCCCC
Source organism: Salvelinus fontinalis (assembly GCF_029448725.1). Classification (NCBI taxonomy): domain Eukaryota; kingdom Metazoa; phylum Chordata; class Actinopteri; order Salmoniformes; family Salmonidae; genus Salvelinus; species Salvelinus fontinalis. The sequence goes on along the minus strand of NC_074672.1, from coordinate 30,805,116 downwards.
AGAAATTCTGCTGTAAAAAATTGGGTCCCTGCTGAAAAAGTTTGAATACCACTGTTATAGACCATAGATATACTGTAGATGTATGACCTAATGACTTGACTTCTACTGCGTTTTTATTCCCAGGAGCACATCCCCACGGTGTCCATTCTGTGTAACCCAGGTATCAGGGCTCGCCACTGGGTTCAGATATCTGACATTGTGGACTATGACCTCACGCCTGACTCTGGCACCACCCTGCGGAAAGTGCTCAAGCAGAACCTCACCCCGTACCTCGAGCAGTTTGAGACCATCAGTGCTGCTGCCAGCAAGGTGAGAAAATGGGGATCATTTAATGAGAGAGACTTGTGTGACATGGGATAGCCCACAGCTAAGGATGCTCTGAACTGAAAAGCTCTAGTGTGAAAAGCCTACTTAAAGGGCTGTTGAATATCTTAATTTCTCCTACAGGAATTCTCTCTGGAGAAGGCCATGCAGACCATGGTGGAGGTTTGGGATGGAGTCTCCTTCCACCACCACCCCTACAGGGAGTCTGGGGTGTCCATCCTCACCGCCGTGGACGAGATCCAGACCATGCTGGACGACCAGATTGTGAAGACCCAGACCATGAGGGGCTCACCCTTCATCAAGCCCTTCGAGAGTGAGATCAAGGTTGGCTTTATGTCAAAGCAACACTTCTTGTCCTCCCTCTCTCTTTCTCACCCTGGATAAATGCTTCCTGTAGGTGCTCTTGCTCAAATCCTAACCTTAACCATTATTGGAGAAAACGCTAAGCTGACCCTAGAACAGCATCCAGGGGCGATTTGTTCCTACTCTGATCCTCTTTGTGTGTCAGGTGTGGGAGGAGCGTCTGATCCGTATCCAGGAGACCATAGACGAGTGGCTGAAGGTGCAGGCCCAGTGGCTCTATCTGGAGCCCATCTTCTCCTCCGAGGACATCATGCAGCAGATGCCTGAGGAGGGGCGGCTCTTCCAGACCGTCGACAAGCACTGGAAGGAGGTCATGAGGCACTGCGTCAAGGACCCCAAGGTAGGACAGCTTTTAGGTGGCATCACAGGTGCCAGTATGGGGAGGATAAAGGGGTCTTTATAAGGGATGTCTTTGAGTGTACATAGCTATTTTGAATTTGTGCAGATATTGTCAGCGACCTCATTGCCTGGCCTGCTTGAACGACTCCAAGATTCCAACAACCTTCTGGATAAAATCATGAAGGGACTAAACGCCTACCTGGAGAAGAAACGACTCTTCTTCCCTCGGTAATGAAATGTACAGTATTTTGAAATGTTTGTCTCTAGTTGTGCAAGAATTCAGATTTAATTCCTTTCCCTCTCTCCCATTCCTTCACCTCCCTCCCATTCCTCCACCTCCCTCCCATTCCTCCACCTCTCTCCATTCCTCCGTCTCCCTCCCATTCCTCCACCTCCAGCTTTTTCTTCCTGTCCAATGATGAGATGCTGGAGATTCTGTCAGAGACCAAGGACCCGTTGTGCGTGCAGCCCCATCTGAAGAAGTGCTTTGAGGGCATCGCCAAGCTGGACTTCCTCCCTAACCTGGACATCCAGGCAAGTAGATCGATCAGTGGAAGCAGATCATGTAAACTTAATTTACTAGAAAAGCAGTGAAGTTTTTCTCCATCCATTTATCTATCCATCCACCCATCCCTCCAGGCCATGTACAGCAGTGAGGCGGAGCGTGTGCAGCTCATCCAACTGATCTCCACCTCAGAGGCACGGGGAGCCGTGGAGAAGTGGCTGGTGCAGGTGGAGGACATCATGCTGCGCTCCGTCAGGGACGTGGTTGCCCGCTCCAGAGTGGTGAGATTACTCCACCACTACCATATATATATAAAGTATGGTATGATGGGACACAGTACAAAAGCGTATAGTGTAATCGGATATTCTACTATTACCGTATATATGCTAGAAAAAAATATGATGCCAAACTAAGATGTTCTTACCAAGAGAGATTACATCCTCCCTCCTGTGTGTGTAGGCCTACGGTGAGACCCCTAGGAGTCAGTGGGTTAGGGAGTGGCCTGGCCAGGTGGTGCTCTGCACCTCTCAGATCTTCTGGACCCTGGAGGTCCATGAGGCAATCGGAGGAGGAGCTCAGGTAGGGGCACCAGGACACGCATCACTGTCATCTCTACCATGATGACCATTACCAAATATACAGTTGAAGTCAGAAGTTTACATACACTTAGGTTGGAGTCATTGAAACTCGTTTTTCAACCACTCCACAAATTTCTTGTTAACAAACTATAGTTTTGGCAAGTCGGTTAGGACATCTACTTTGTGCATGACACAAGTCATTTTTCCAACAATTGTTTACAGACAGATTATTTCACTTATAATTCACTGTATCATAATTCCAAGTTGACTGTGCCTTTAAACAGCTTGGAAAATTCCAGAAAATGATGTCATGGCTTTAGAAGCTTCTGATAGGCTAATTGACATAATTTGAGTCAATTGGAGGTGTACCTGTGGATGTATTTCAAGGCCTATTTTCAAACTCAGTGCCTCTTTGCTTTACATCTTGGGAAAATCAAAAGAAATCAGCCAAGACCCCAGAAAAAAAATTGTACACCTCCACAAGTCTGGTTCATCCTTGGGAGCAATTTCCAAATGCCTGAATGTACCACATTCATCTGTATAAACAATAGTATGCAAGTATAAACACCATGGGACAACATACCATCATACCGCTCAGGAAGGAGACGCGTTCTGTCTCCTAGAGATGAACGTACTTTGGTACGAAAAGTGCAAATCAATCCCAGAACAACAGCAAAGGACCTTGTGAAGATGTTGGAGGAAACAGGTACAAAAGTATCTATATCCACAGTAAAATAAGTCCTATATCGACATAACCTGAAAGGCCGCTCAGCAAGGACAAAGCCACTGCTCCAAAACCACCATACAAAAGCCAGACTACGGTTTGCAACTGCACATGGGGACAAAGATTGTACTTTTTGGAGAAATGTCCTCTGGTCTCATGAAACAAAAATAGAACTGTTTGGCCATAATGACCATCGTTATGTTTGGAGGATAAAGGGGGAGGCTTGCAAGCCAAAGAACACCATCCCAACCGTGAAGCATGGGGGGTGGCAGCATCATGTTGTGGGGGTGGTTTGCTGCAGGAGGGACTGGTGCACTTCACAAAATAGATGGCATCATGAGGAAAGGAAAATTATGTGGATATATTGAAGCAACATCTCAAGACATCAGTCAGGAAGTTAAAGCTTGATCACAAATGGGTCTTCCAAATGGACAATGACCCCAAGCATACTTCTAAAGTTGTGATAAATGGCTTAAGGACAACAAAGTCAAGGTATTGGAGTGGCCATCACAAAGCCCTGACCTCAACCCTATAGAACATTTGTGGGCAGAACTGAAAAAGCGTGTGCGAGCAAGGAGGCCTAGAAACCTGACTCAGTTACACCAGCTCTGTCAAGATCCTAACTGACTGAAGGCAGGGAATTTTTACTTGGATTAAATGTCAGGAATTGTGAAAAACTGAGTTTATATGTATTTGGCTAAGGTGTATGTAAACTTCCGACTTCAACTGTAGCTATGTCATACGCTCATGCAATTCAAACGGCCACTTCAGTGTTTCCTCTATATTCATTTAGCAGCGGTGACCTAATATATATATTTCTGCCGAGATGCACTTTTAAATGCATAGTCGTTGGCTCAATGACTGGAAGTCTATGGAAACAGCTAGCATGTCAATGCGCTAACCCTAGTAACAATGCAATCAATCCCCTACCCTTGCCTTCACTGCTGAAAAAATCCTAGGGAAACACTGCCACTTAGTTGAGGAGATTTGTATGATAGTCAGCACACTAAGGAATGCATTTCTCTTTAGGGTCTAAAGAAATACTACCAGCAGTTACAGAGCCAGCTGAAGGACATAGTGGAGCTGGTGAGAGGCAAGCTGCCCAAGCAGACTCGCACCACGCTAGGGGCTCTGGTCACCATCGATGTCCACGCCAGGGATGTGGTGATGGACCTGATAGACAAAGGTAATGTTCAGTAGGCTTTAGTAAATTGGTATATGGTACAATGCTGTTATAATATACACAATGAAAGGAAATGGAGCTGATATCAGATATGTACAGTGCGGTGTCCCTCAGAGCAGTTGCCTTAGGCCGTTACTTTTATCATTGTTTTTATACGAAGCTAGAATGACTATGTATGCGGGTGATTCCACACTCTACATGTCAGCACGCAAAGCCAGAGAGCTCACTGAAATTCTAAATAAGGAGTTACAGTCAGTGATTATTAATAAACTGGTCTTAAATACATCTTAAACTAAAAGCATTGTATTTGGTTCAAAACATTCTCTAAAACCTGAACCTCTACTGGTTGTTACATGAAAGGTGTGACCATTGAGCATGTTGAGGAAGCGAAACTCCTACGTATAACATTGGATGGTCAATTATCATGGTCAAGTCATATTGACAAAGTTGTTGTGAAGATTTTGTTCTGTGTTTTTGTCACAAAAATCAACTGTACTAGTTGTTCAGGCTCTGGTTTTTTCCCATCTTGATTACTGTCCGGTAATAAGGTGCAGCAAATCCCCTATTCGGACGGGATTAGTTTTACTTTTACTTTGGGAGGTCGGGTAATGTAATTATGTGCAAGAGCACAAACCACCAATACATTTTAGTCCCATCTGAATCTGCCGTGTCAGTCATCTTTACATGGCAGGAGAATAACAATTCCTGTTACGGCTCTCGATGGTGGTAGGAAGAGTGGACCAAAGCGCAGTGTGGAAAGTGTTCATGATTCTTTTATTTCAAAATCACTCAAACAAAATAACAAACGTGAAAACGAATGCGCATAGTTCTGTCAGGCAGAAAACATGAAACAGAAAACAAGATCCCACAAAACTCAAAAAGAATATGACAACTTATGTATGATCCCCAATCAGAGACAACGATAGACAGCTGCCTCTGATTGGGAAACACACACGGGCATTTACTTCTCGGTGAAGGCTCCCCCCACTTCGGTGGCGCCTCTGGTGCAGGGATCATTGCCGGGGCCTCCGGACCGTAGATCGTCGCCGCAGGCTCCGGCCTGTGGACCATCGCAGCAGGCTCCGGACTGGGGACCGTCGCCGGAGGCTCCGTGCCATGGATCCTCTCTACAGGCTCCGGGCCATGGATCATCACTGGAGGCTTCGTGCCATGGATTATCACTACAGGCTCCGGGCCATGGATCATCACTGGAGGCTTCGTGCCATGGAACATCACTGGAGGCTTCGGGCCATGGATTATCACTGGAGGCTTCGTGCCATGGATCATTACTACAGGCTCCGGGCCATGGATCATCACTGGAGGCTTTGTACGTGGAGCCAGAACAGGTCTCACCGGACTGAGGAGACGTACTGGAAGCCTGGTACGTGGAGCTGCCACAACGCGTCCTGGCTGGATACCCACTTTAGCTTGGTGAGTGTGGAGAGCTGGCACAGGACACACTGGGCTAAGACGGCACACTGGAGGCATAGTGCGTATAGCTGGAGGTCTGGAGCATAGAGCTGGCACAATGCGTCCTGGCTGAATACTCCCTGTAGCACGGCAAGTGCGGGGAGCTGGCACAAGCCGCACTGGGTTGTGCTGGCGAACTGGGGATACCGTGCGTAGAGCTGGCGCAGGATATCCTGGGCCGAAGAGAAGCACCGGAGACCAGGAGCGCTGAGCCGGCACAATCCGTCCTGGCTGAATGCCCACTCTAGCACGGCAACTGCGTGGAGCTTGCACAGAGCGCACCGGGCTGTGGATGCGCACTGAAGGCACGGTGCTCAGAACCAGAAAACGTGGCACTTGAACCGTGACCAACTCCTCATTGTATTTACAGGGAGTTGGTTCTCGTTCACCCTTTATTTCCGTTCGTTCCCCATGCCGACCCGTGTGCCACCCCCAAATTGTTTTTGAGGCTGCCTCTCTTGCTTCCATCCTTGCCGTGACTCCTGGTATCGCCGCCGTTCCTCCCTCGCTGCTTTCGCCTGTTTCCACGGCAGGCTCTCATGCCCTGCCATTACCTCCTCCCATGTCCATGATATCCTCCACTCTGGGGCACGCTGCTTGGTCCGTTGGTGGTGGGATCTTCTGTTACGGCTCTCGTCGGTGGTAGGAAGAGTGGACCAAAGCGCAGTGTGGAAAGTGTTCATGATTTTTTTATTTCAAAATCACTCAAACAAAATAACAAACGTGAAAATGAAAGCGCACAGTTCTGTCAGGCAGAAAACACGAAACAGAAAACAAGATCCCACAAAACCCAAAAAGAAAATGACAACTTATGTATGATCCCCAATCAGAGACAACGATAGACAGCTGCCTCTGATTGGGAAACACACACGGCCAAAAACAAAGAAATAGAAAACATAGACTTTCCCACCCGAGTCACACCCTGACCCAACCAAACATAGAAAATAATAAGGAACTCTAAGGTCAGGGCGTGACATTTCCAGCCAGAATAACCTACTGTTTTTTGCAAACTCCTCTGAAAGTACTAGTCCCGTGCTAATCGAAATCCCTGTGTTTTGAGAGAAATGTCTGAGTTTGACAGGTGTTGCTCGCGGTTTGAGCAAGAAAACAATAAGTGATTGGATAAATTGAACAATGTGCTGCGCATAGCCTATATATGAAGGGCCTACATGTATCAACTTTCACAGTGAATGCTTTTGTTTATACGTTTTATGTGAAATACTTGAACATCGCCAAATGCATAATTAAAAAATATTGCGAATATTTAATGTAACCCTTGCTGTTAATAGATCGCAAAGCAGCATACAACTGAGCTAAATGATTGGAAATGACAAATTCACTTTCTCATCCATAGCCTAAAAACGCATATCAAGTGCAAGTGAGCTGTTTAGTTCACATCTGAAGGCTGGGGGGCATTTAGGATTTCTTCTACTGCGGATCGCTAAAATATCCTAATTATTATGATCACACTTCTTCAATTCAAATATTATGACAACACTACAGTATACCAAAGATCGTTTGGTATGGTTTAGAAACTTGGGAACCAAGCTCGAGTTATCAGTGTAGTCTCTAATTGCCTGAACTTGTTGAAATACAGTATCTTCACGCCTAGAAAAAAAACTCCAGGCTTCGGTCATAACTGGCAATTTATAGAAAATTAAAAAACGCCAAGCTCAAGTCCAAAACGAATTCCCGGCAACACACAGTTTTATACAGAGTCATGATCGTATGGAATTCCCTTCCATCTCCAATTACTCAAGCAAACAGCTAAATTACCTTTACAAAATTGATTAAACAACAACTCATGAAACGTCTGGGACTGTGAGAGGGCACACACAGACACTCTAACACATATATATTTTTGTTGTATTGTTCGTTTCATTGTATTTTAAATGTGTGACTGTCTATCAGTGTATCAGTGTTTCGTTACTTGTAATGTTTTGTGTTTTTTGTGGACCCCAGGAAGAATAGCTGCTTCTTCTGCTAAAGCTAATGGGGATCCAAACAAACAAATACATAAACAAATATGCCATATTTTCCTTAGGGCTGTGAAGACAGATACCAATATCGCCATTTTTTTTCCATGGCAAAAAAATCAATTGCGAAGCAGACCAAACTCTTTGGTCCTTCAAAAACCTGCTGTGTGCAACAATTTGTGTAATATAGCTTGGGAAATAAACAAATGTGACTGGATGACAATGTTTGTTTCCAACATTAGGGTTGTTTTCCTAATGAAATGAAATCCGCTAATGTGTTTTGTTTACTTGCCACGATACTAATGAGTGTTGCGATACTGGTGTCATCCCGGCCCTAATTTCCTGTTATTCTATGACAGGTGTATCCCATGAAACAGACTTCCAGTGGTTGGCTCAACTGCGCTACTACTGGGTCAACGAGAATGTGCGTGTACGCATCATCAACTGTGACGTCAAGTACGCCTACGAGTACCTGGGAAACTCCCCTCGACTGGTCATCACGCCATTGACAGACAGATGCTACCGCACACTGGTAAACCACCCCGAGAAACATCTAGTCTGAAAGATATCTCACTCAGGTCACTCCCAAACTTTATACTAACATTTCATATTTTTACTTTATGTCTTAGATTGGGGCGTTCTACCTTAGTCTTGGGGGAGCACCCGAGGGTCCGGCAGGGACGGGGAAGACGGAGACCACCAAGGACTTGGCCAAAGCCCTGGCCGTGCAGTGTGTGGTCTTCAACTGCTCTGACGGCCTGGATTACCTGGCTATGGGGAAGGTAACTGAAACTGGGAATAACAGCGAATGTCAATCAATGTCCAATCCCTGTTTACTACACGTGTGGTCTTTATTATAGCTGGCGATAGTGCACCTTCATCTCTGTCTTCCTGTCTCTCAGTTCTTCAAAGGCCTTGCGTCGTCAGGTGCCTGGGCCTGTTTTGATGAATTTAACCGCATTGAGCTAGAGGTACTGTCTGTGGTGGCCCAGCAAGTCCTGTGCATCCAGAGGGCCATCGAGTTGAAGCTGGAGTACTTTGACTTTGAGGGCACCGTGCTCAAACTCAACCCCAACTGCTTCGTGGCCATCACCATGAACCCGGGCTATGCTGGACGCTCAGAGCTCCCAGACAACCTCAAGGTACAGAGGAGGATGCACTCTTTATCCTATGCAATAGATTGATTTTTTAAATATGCATGTTGATTCAACAGTACTTCACCCCTATTCTTCCACAACAGGTGTTGTTCAGAACTGTGGCCATGATGGTGCCTAACTACGCCCTGATAGCAGAGATCTCCCTGTACTCCTATGGCTTCCTGAACGCCAAGCCCCTGTCAGTAAAGATTGTGATGACCTACAGACTCTGCTCAGAGCAGCTTTCCTCCCAGTTCCACTACGACTACGGCATGAGGGCCGTCAAAGCTGTACTGGTGGCCGCAGGGAACCTCAAACTCAAGTTCCCAGACGAGAATGAGGACATACTGGTGTGTCTAGAAAAGTTGGCTTACATTGATATGTTATTATGTATAAATAAACTGGGTGGTTGGAGCCCTGAATGCTGATTGGCTGACAGCCGTGGTTTATCAGACTGTATACCACGGGTATGAGAAACATTTATTTTACTGCTCTAATTACGTTGCTAACCAGTTTATAATAGCAATAAGGCACCTCGGGGGTTTGTGGTATATGGCCAATATACCACGGCTAAGGGCTGTGTCCAGGCACTCTGCAAAGCGGCGTGCATAAGAACAGCCCTTAGCCGTGGTATATTGGCCATATACCACACCCTCTCGTGCCTTATTGCTTAAATATATATAGATTTTTTTTAACGGAGTAGATCAGCTTTAATATTGCAGATAGATTGTAGATTCCATCAATGTAATTGTCTGCATCACTTCCAATCTCCCATATATTATTTTGGTAAATATATTTATATATATACATACATACACATACCCACATATATATAAACATACATATACAAATGCATACATAAACATACACATATATATAGATATATATACACATGGTATAGTTAAAAATATAAGGGCTATGTAAGGGTAGTCGCTTACGTTGAATGTTCTATGTTTTCGGCACTACCAGCTCCTGAGGTCCATCAAGGATGTGAATGAGCCCAAGTTTCTCTCTCATGACATCCCCCTTTTCAATGGAATCACCAGTGACCTGTTCCCCGGTATCTCTCTCCCTGTGGCAGACTATCAGGTTGGAATTTTCCTTGCTTGTTTTTATGTACTCTGTGTTGATAGAAGATGTTGATACTGTATGTGCATTGCATATTTAAATGTCTGCCATCTGTCATGTGTTTCCCAGCTGTTTCTGGCTTGTGCTGAGGAGTGCTGTAAGATCCACAATGTTCAGCCAGCTGATGTCTTCAAGGAGAAGATCATACAGACCTATGAGATGATGATAGTCCGTCATGGGTACACTTTTTCTTTCTGAACTGAAACTCAATCTAAGTTGCATCTCATAGGTATTTGTATTTATTATGGATCCCTATTAGCTGCTGCCAAGTCAGCATGTGTTATCATGTGTGTGTATGCAGGTGTCTTTGCCTATGTTTGTGTTGTTTCATAGTCCTTGCTATTCCATAAGGTGTATTTTTATCTGTTTTTTAAATCAAATTTTACTGCTCGCATGAGTTACTTGATGTGGAATAGAGTTCCATGTAGTCATGGCTCTATGTAGCCTCCCATAGTCTGTTCTGGACTTGGAGACTGTGAAGAGACCTCTGGTGGCATGTCTTGTGGAGTATGTATGGGTGTCTGAGCTGTGTGCCAGTAGTTCAAACAGACAGCTCGGTGCATTTAACATGTCAATGCCTCTCACAAATACAAGTAGTGATGAAGTCAATATCTCCTCAACTTTGAACCAGGAGAGATTAACATGCATATTATTAATGTTAGCTCTCTGCGACAAAACTGGGGCCTGTAGGACCTGCCTTGTTGATAGTGCTGTTAAGAAGGCAGAGTAGCGCTTTATTATGCACAGACTTCTCCCCATCTTAGCTACTGTTGTATCAATATGTTTTGACCATGACGGTTTACAATCCAGGGTTACTCCAAGCTGTTTAGTTACCTCAACTTGCTAAATTGCCACATTATTCATTACAAGATTTTGTTGAGGTTTAGGGTTTAGTGAATTATTTGTCCCAAATACAATGCATTTAGTTTTTGAAATATTTAGGACTACCTTATTCCTTGCCACCCATTCTGAAACTAACTGCAGCTCATTGTTAAGTGTTGCAGTCATTTCAGTCGCTATAGTAACTGACATGTATAGTGATGAGTCATCCGCATACATAGACACACTGGCTTTACTCACGCCAGTGGCATGTCGTTAGTAAAGATTTTAAAAAGTAAGGGGCCTTGACAGCTGTCCTGGGGAATTCCTGATTCTACCTGGATTATGTTGGAGAGGCTTCCATTAAAGAACACCCTCTGTGTTCTGTTAAACAGGTAACTCTTTATCCACAATATAGCAGGTGGTGTAAAGTCATAACACATACATTTTTCCAGCAGCAGACTATGATCGATAATGTCAAAAGCTGCACTGAATTCTAACAAAACAGCCCCCACAATCTTTTTATCATCAATTTCTCTCAGCCAATCATCAGTCATTTGTGTAAGTGCTGTGCTTGTTGAATGTCCTTCCCTATAAGCATGCTGAAAGTCTGTTGTCAATTTGTTTACTGTAAAATAGCATTGTTTCTGGTCAAACAAAATGTTTTTCAAAAGTTTACTAAGGGTTTGTAAGAGGGGGCTTTACTATTCTTAGGTAGTGGAATGACTTTAGCTTCCCTCCAGACATGAGGGCACACACTTTCTAGTAGGCTTAAATTGAAGATATGGCAAAATCGTCTGCTATTATACTCAGTAAGTTGTCAGACCCTGGTGGCTTGTCATTTTTCACCTCTTCCACCCTCACTTTATGTAATTCTACATCATAATGCTTGTCTTTCATAATTTGGTCAGATATACTTTTTATTTTTATTTAACCTTATTTAACTAGGCAAGTTAGTTAAGAACAAATTCTTATTTACAATGGCAGCCTAACCCGGCCAAACCCCTAACCTGGACGACACTGGGCCAATTGTGCGCCTCCCTATGGGACTCCCAATCACGGCTGGTTGTGATACAGCCTGGAATCGAACCAGAGCCTGTAGTGATGCCTCTAGCACTGAGATGCAGTGCCTTAGACCGCTGCGCCACTCGGGATGTGCAGTGTCAGCTTTTGTTGCTGGCATGCCTAAGTTTGATAATCTTGCCAATGAAAAAATCATTAAAGCAGTTGGTAATATCAGTGGGTTTTGTGATGAATGAGCCATCTGATTCAATGAATGATGGAGCTGAGTTTGCCTTTTTGCCCAAAATTTCATTTAAGGTGCTCTAAAGCTATAATTCTTTGTCATTTATCTTTGTTTCATGGTGTCGTTTCTTCTTCTTTTTCAGTATAGTCACATGCTTTCTCAATTTGCAGTATGTGTGCCAATCGGTTGTGCAGCCAGACTTTTTTGCCATAGCTTTTGTCTCATCCCTCTCAACCATACAATTTTTCAATTCCTCATCAATCCACAGGGATTTAACCATTTTTACAGTGATTTTCTTAATGGGTGCATACTTATTAGTAACTGGGAGAAGCAATTTCATAAATGTGTCAAGTGCAGCGTCTGGTTGCTCCTCATTACATCCCACGGACCAACAAATATTCTCAATATCAACAACATAGGAATCACTGCAAAACTTATTGTATGACCTCTTATACACTATATTAGGCCCAGCCTTTGGAACTTTTGTTTTCCTAGATATGGTTACTATATTGTGATCACTACATCCTATAGATTTGGATACTGCTTTAAAGCAAGTTTCTGCAGCAGTAGTAAAGATGTTTTCAAAACATGTTGATGATTTCATTCCTGTGCTGTTTGTAACTACCCTGCTAGGTTGACTGATAACATGAACTAGGTTGCAGGCACTAGTTACAGTTTAAAGCTTTCTCTTGAGTGGGCAGCCTGATGAAACCCAGTCGATATTTAAATCACCCAGAAAATATACCTCTCTGTTGATATCACATACATTATCAAGCCTTTCACACGTTATCCAGATACTGGCTGTTAGCACTTGGTGGTCTATAGCAGCTTCCCACAAGAATGGGCTTTAGGTGAGGCAGATGAACCTGTAGCCATATTACATCAACAGTTTTTAACATGAGATCCTCTCTAAGCTTTACAGGAATGCGGTTCTGAATATAAACAGCCACACATCCACCTTTGGCATTTCTGTATTTTATGTAGATCTTATAACCATGTATTGCTACCACTATCAAATATATTATCTAAGTGAGTTTCAGAGATTGTCTGAATATAAATGTAATCTGTTACTAGCAAATTATTGATTTCATGAACCTTGTTTCTTAAGCTACATATGTTAATGTGGGCTATTTTTTAGCACTTTTCTGAAATACTTGATTGTTTTTATTGCTTTACTGGGAAGCTTAGCAGAGGTTGACATGCTCATGTTATTTATGTTAGTGCAGGGTGAGCTGCACACAGTGGACTTCCTACTAGGGAACACCGCCTCAGTGCTAACAGTATCAATGGTTCATAGGCTACTGATTACTGCATACACTATCTGTGTGATCAGCAGAGACATTCAGGGCAGTTAGAGGGACATAAATTAGGTTACTTACAGTATGTCTACCAACTCCCCTTGTATAATGTACATTTGCTGAAGCATTATGACAACTCAGCGACACAATGGTAGGGATTAACTGAGCTGGGCTTGGGTTATTGAGAAGTCATTGTCTCAACGCAGAATTATAATGCTGTGAAAGGATCCAAATGATTTGGGTGGATCCCGTCCTTATAAAACAAGCTTTGTTTCCAGAAGGTATCAAAATTGTCAATAATTGTTACACCCACAGAGCTACGATAGTCTCGTAGCCAGTTATGGAGGGCTAAAAGTCTGCTGAACTGTTCAATGCCACAATTTAGGAAGGGCAGGGGGCCAGATATTATGGGGTGTTTGTTGGTGTCAAGTAGTGACATCCTCCTGATTCACTGTCATTTTAAAGAACCGACATGGCTTCACCGGTACCTACATGTTCAAATCCCATTTTATTTGTTGCATGCTTCGTAAACAGCAGGTGCAGACTAACAGTGAAATGCTTACTTACGGGTCCTTTTCCAACAATGCAAAGTTTAAGATATATATATAATAAATACATGTTAAATGATCGATGATGATAGAAGATAATGTTAAGTGGAATATTGTTTTGAATAATTTTTGCATTGCCCCTACTGGTGTGTATCTCAGATTTATGCTGGTTGGAGAGCCGTTTGCTGGTAAGACCAAAGTCCTCCACGTCCTGGCCGACACCCTGACCCTGATGAACGACAGGGGTTACAATGAGGAGGAGAGGGTCCTCTACCGTACGGTCAACCCCAAGGCCATCACCATGGGACAGCTTTTTGGAGAGTTTGACCCAGTCTCCCACGAGGTGGGGCTCAACCCTGGAATATTCATATTCCTCTCACATCATTACAATTATATATTCAGACTATCTTTCAATATCAATACTGTTATTTTTATTTCTTTACACCAATGGTTTTGCTGTTTTGGATTGTGTCTTACATTGTGTTTGAGTTTTTTCTTTTCTCTCTCCCTGTCTCTGTTGGTGTTGCTCAGTGGGCAGATGGGATTGTGGCCAACACGTTTCGTGAGTTTGCGTCGTCGGAGACCCCGGACCGTAAGTGGGTGGTGTTCGACGGGCCTATAGACACACTGTGGATTGAGAGCATGAACACTGTGCTCGACGACAACAAGAAGGCAAGAATATGAGTCCACAACAAATATCATCCAATATAATGACTTAATGACATACCAGGAGGATGCATAAAGCAACTGTAACTACTTGCTGTATGCTTCCTTCTCTCCCACAGCTGTGCTTGATGAGTGGAGAGATCATCCAGATGTCCAATCAGATGAGTCTAATCTTTGAAGCCATGGACCTGTCTCAGGCCTCTGTAAGTCAACAAGCCATCAACACACTTGCAGGTACAGGTAGACTTCTTATTTTGTCCAACAACAGTATGTTTCACGAATCGGTAATCTGTAAATCTATCCCTCCCCTCCCCAGCCGGCGACAGTGAGCAGGTGTGGTATGATCTACATGGAGCCCTCTCAGCTGGGCTGGGAACCCCTGGTGACCTCCTGGATCAACACCCTGCCAGAGCCCCTGCAGGCTCCAGACAACACAGGCCTGCTCATGGAGCTCTTCCACTGGCTCCTGCCACCCTCCCTCAGGATGCTACGCAAACAATGCAGGGTGGGTGGACCTCAAGCTTTAAGTCCAGAAGCATCAATTGGAGTTTGATCCTGTATATCGGCTATTGCCCTGCACCACAGTATATATATATATTTATGGTTTACAAGCTCTATAACATGTCTGATTGCTTTCATATGTTCTAGGAGGTTGTCACCACCAGCAACAGCAACACAGTGGTGTCCCTGACTCGGCTCTTTGAAATGCTGCTCACCCAACCTTTGAAGGAGGACACGGGTAACAAAAACATACGGACATGGGTCATGGTAAGAGATTTTAAACAAAGTACTGCTGTGCGTGGCTATACTGAATTGAAATGACAGAAATCAACATACTCAGCTCAACTCCATCTCTTTTTCTGTGGCAGGCAGCCTTTGCCTTCTCCCTGGTGTGGTCGGTGGGGGGCAGCTGTGATACGGACAGCAGGAAGAGGTTTGATGAGTACCTCAGAGACATCATCTTAGGGAAGGCAGACAACCACCCCATCCCCGCTTCCGTGTCCAAATGGGAATGTCCCCACGATGAGAAGGGTCTGGTCTACGACTATTACTACGAGGTCTGTAACATTCCACTGGTCAATAAGGCTTCTGCCGTGTAAAACAGTATTTTTCAGGTTCTATGAAAATACATAATATTTTTTTCACAGTTTAAAGGGAAAGGTCGCTGGGTGCACTGGACTGACTCGATCAAGAACATCAATCTGGGGGACAAGAACACCAAAGTGCAGGATATCATCGTCCCCACCATAGACACGGTCCGATACACCTACCTCATGGACCTCTGCATTGACTATGGAGTGTAAGCGTGTGTCAACACACCCAGACTAATGGGGATGTAATTTGTGTTTACGCACTTGCATTGTGGTTTCAAAGATCATAATATTCAGTTGATGCGTTATATTGTAAAACAGCCACTGATCATATGTCTCTCTGTGAAGGCCGTTGCTGTTTGTGGGGCCCACTGGGACGGGGAAGTCTGTGTACGTGAAGGAGAAACTCATGAACAACCTGGACAAGGACCGCTACCTGCCTTTCTTCATCAACTTCTCAGCACGCACCAGCGCTAACCAGAGCCAGGTGAACAATGAAGAGCTACAGATGCGCTATCTTAATTTGACCCTGTTTCTCGCAGCAGGAAAATAATCCTGCAGCAACAGGCAATGTGAATGATTATGTGGATTATAATTCATGGAGTTTTTTTTTTTTTTTGTAGGGTTTGATACATTTTTTGTTAGGGCAAATCAAGTCTGACATTTTTTAAAGTGGAAATTACAAACTTTAAAAGCCTTTTTAAACATTGAATACACTACAATTTGCCTTTCCTGCTATGCAGGAACATTGTCTGTGACAACAGAGTGATCAAATTAAGATAGCAGATCTGTATGAAACATGATCTCTGTTGATCACGTCTGATCACTGGATACTCAATTCATTTCACAGAAAAAAAAAAAAAAAGTCCATTAAAATAACATCAAATCGATCAGAAATACAGTGTAGACATTGTTAATGTTGTAAATAACTATTGTAGCTGGAAACAACAGATTTCTACATAGGCATACAGAGGCCCATTATCAGCAACCATCATTCCTGTGTTCCAATGGCACGTTGTGTTAGCTAATCCAAGTTTATCAATAATCATAAAAGGTTCATTCATCATTAGAAAACCCTTTTGCAATTATGTTAGCACAGCTGAAAACTGTTGTGCTAATTAAAGACGCAATAAAACTAGCCTTCTTGAGACTAGTTGAGTATCTGGAGCATCAGCATTTGTGGGTTCGATTACAGGCTCAAAATGGCCAGAAACAAAGAACTTTCTTTTGAAACTCATCAGTCTATTCTTGTTCTGAGAAATGAAGGCTATTCCATGCAAGAAATTGCCAAGAAACTGAAGATCTCGTACAACGCTGTGTACTACTCCCTTCACAGAACAGCGCAAACTGTCTCTAACCAGAATAGAAAGAGGAGTGGGAGGCCCCGGTGCACAACTGAGCAAGAGGACAAGTACATTAGAGTGTCTAGTTTGAGAAACAGACGCCTCACTAGTCCTCAACTGGTAGCTTTATTAAATAGTACCCGCAAAACACCAGTCTCAACGTCAACAGTGAAGAGGTGACTCTGGGATGCTGGCCTTCTTTAGACCGGTGGAAATGTGTTCTTTGGTCTGGAGTCCAAATTGGAAATTTTTGATTCTAACCACCGTGTCTTTGTGAGACGCGGTGCGGGTGAACGGATGATCTCCGCATGTGTATTTCCCACCGTAAAGCATGGAGGAGGAGGTGTGAGGGTGCTTTGCTGGTGACACTGTCTGTGATGTATTTAGAATTCAAGGCACACTTAACCAGCATGGCTACCACAGTATTCTGCAGCGACACGCCATCCCATCTGGTTGGGCTTAGTGGGACTATCATTTGTTTTTCAACAGGACAATGACAGGACAATTTTGCTTATTTGAGCTGTTCTATGGACTTGGTCTTTTACCAAATAGGGCTATCTTCTGTATACCACCCCTACCTCTTCACAACACAACTGATTGGCTCAAACACATTAAGAAGGAAATAAATTCCACAAATTAACTTTTAAGAAGGCACACCTTTAATTGAAATACATTCCAGGTGACTACCTCATGAAGCTGGTTGACAGAATGCCAAGAGTGTGCAAAGCTGTCATCAAGGCAAAGGGTGGCTATTTGAAGAATGACAATTATAAAATATATTTTGATTTGTTTAACACTTTTTTGGTTACTAAATGATTCCTTGTGTTATTTCATAATTTTGATGTCCTCACTATTATTTTACAATGTAGAAAATAGTAAAAATAAAGAAATACCCTTCAATGATTAGGTGTTCTAAAACTTTTGACCGGTAGTGTGTGTGTGTGTGTATATATATATATGTATATATATTTATGTGTGTACACACAGTTAGCTTTGTTTTGGCTCTGTACACCAGCACTTTAGATTTGAAATGACACAGTGACTATGAGGTGAAAGTGCAGACTGTCAGCTTTAATTTGAGGGTATTTTCATCCATATCAGGTGAACCCTTTAGAAAGTACCACACTTTTTGTGTATAGGGATCCCAAATTATGTGTATTAAAGTAGTAAAAATTAAGTATTTTGTCCTACATTAATGTGGATGCTATCATGATTACAGATAATCCTGAATGAATCGTGAATAATGATAAGTGAGAACTTTACAGACGCACATATCATACCCCCAGGACATGCTAACTTCTCACTATTACAATAATGGGAAGTTACCATTTTGGAGGGGGTATGATATTTGTGCGTCTAACCTTCTCACTCAATATTATTCACAATTTATTCAAGATTATCTGTAATCATGGTCGCATCCACATTAATGTAGAAGCATTTACAAACATATTCTACTCGTATTTACAGGAAAAGTGACTCCAAAATAACACAATACATTATTTACCATTCATTTCTACTGGACAAAAAAGTATCTGAACCACAACCAAAACAAACAGCAAATGCATCCAACACATTTGTAGAGTCACAAGCTTAATCTAGTCACTGCGTGCTATGAATATAAGACCACATACTGAACTTTTTACTACTTTAATACGTATATCAGTGAATTTGGCCCAATGCTTCTGATTCACCCGATATGGATGAAAATACCCTCAAATTAAAGCTGACAGTCTGCAATTTAACCTCATAGTCATTTCAAATCCCCAAAATAATCATATGTGGCACTGTCCCAATACTTTTGGAGCTCACTGTTTATACAATATATTCTTCCACTGTTTGTAGAACATCATCATGTCCAGGCTGGACAAGAGGAGGAAGGGGGTGTTTGGCCCCCCCATGGGGAAGAAGTGTGTCATATTTGTGGATGACATGAACATGCCTGCCCTGGAGCAGTTTGGGGCACAGCCTCCCGTGGAACTCCTACGCCAATACTTTGACCATGGCAACTGGTTAGAGACTACTACATTACAATGCCATCATATCTTGCTTTAGGCTATAATGATCAGTGACATACCTGGAACTTATCATGTCTTTAAAGTTTACTTTCACTGTCTTCCCAGGTATGACCTGAAGGACACCACTAAGATCACCCTGGTGGACCTGCAGCTGATCTCAGCTATGGGGCCTCCTGGTGGCGGGAGGAACGCGGTGACGCCGCGCTTCCTGCGGCACTTCAACATCACCAGCATCAACGCCTTCAGTGACGACACCATGGTGCGCATTTTCTCCAACGTGGTGGCCTTCTACCTCCGCAACAACGAGTTCCCGCCAGACTACTTCACCGTGGGCAACCAGATAGTGGCCGCCACTATGGAGGTGAGAAGGTTCAGGAGATTACATGGGTAGTTATTTTATTTCCACAAGCATAAAACCCACTAGATTTAATCATATACGAGAGTAAAAAAGTGTGATTGTTGCTCTTCACACTTCGTTCTGACTCTTTTTAAACCATGTAAAATCAAGTTATTTCACTTTCCGTTTCTCTTCTTGCCTAATGCTTCGCCCACGTCTCTCAAAAGGTCTACAAGAAGGCCATGGACAACCTGCTCCCCACGCCAGCGAAGTCCCACTACACGTTCAACCTGCGCGATTTTAGCCGCGTGGTGCAGGGTTGCCTTCTCCTCAAGAAGGAATCCCTGGAGAACAAACGCACCATGGTCCGCCTCTTTGTCCATGAGGTGTTCCGCGTATACTACGACCGTCTGGTGGATGACCAGGACCGCGCCTGGCTCTACCTCCTAATGAATGACATCGTCAGGGACCACTTCAAGGAGAACTTTGAGCAGGTGTTTGACCACCTGAAGGCTACAAGCAACAAGGCAGTAAGTACAGGAGATGTTCTTTTTGATGGTAGTTTGTTTACTGTTGTTTAGTTGTGGTGATGAGGTTCCTGTGTTCCCTGTCACTAGCCGCGTGAGGAGGACATGCGTAACCTGCTGTTTGGGGACTACATGAACCCTGACCTGGAGGACAATGATCGTCTGTACTCTGAGGTGCCCTCCATGGAGAGCTTCGGCCAGGTGGTGGAGCTCTGTCTGGATGAGTACAACCAGACACACAAGAACCGCATGAACCTTGTCATCTTTCGGTAAAGGCCTTTAACGTCAAGTTCCAGGGTTTGGGTTTTTATAAGCAGCACAGAATGAGAGGTTAGCTACAATCACTGGAAAACTGAGTATGACTCTGTTTTTGTCCATTTGCGTTTAGCTACGTGCTGGAGCACCTGTCTCGTATCAGCCGTGTGCTGAAGCAGCCAGGGGGCAATGCCCTGCTGGTGGGGGTGGGGGGCAGTGGACGCCAATCCATCACCCGCCTTGCCACCTCCATGGCCAAGATGACCCTGTTCCAGCCAGAGATCTCCAAGAGCTACGGCCTGAACGAGTGGAGGGACGACCTCAAGGTCAGACTTTAGACCATTAACATAGAGATTATTCCAGGCCAGGTTGGACTGGAATGGCATCAGTCTACAGATAATTGAAGAGTTGTCACTAGAGGACTTGGGCTGGTATATTTGTTGTGTGTGTTCCATATCATTTTTCTGATTGTTTGCTTTTTCCTGTGCTGCAGCTCCTGCTGAAGAGTGCAGGGGTGAAGGGTCAGAAGACGGTATTTCTGCTAACTGACTCTCAGATCAAGGAGGAGGCCTTCCTGGAGGATGTGGACAGTGTCCTGAACACAGGAGAGGTGCCCAACCTGTTCGCCACGGACGAGAAGGCGGAAATCATGGAGGTAGGTTTTCATAGACCAGTCAGATGGATAATAGGCTTTGGCTTATTAGAGTTAGGCTATGGTTGAGGTTGGAGTTGCTGGGGTTACTGCCCTTTTTTTTTTATATCATCACATTATCTAAGCAGAAGCATTCACAGTGAGTGTTGTGAGTGAGAGGAATAATCATAGCAACCTCGGCCTGCTCCCTTTCTCTCCCCAGGCGGTGCGGCCTATCGCCCAGGCTGGCAATAAGAGTGTGGAGTTCAGCCCCCTGGCCCTGTTTGCCTACTTTGTGTCACGCTGCAGGGAAAACTTGCACATCATAGTGGCCTTCAGTCCTATAGGAGAGGCCTTCCGCAACCGTTTACGCCAGTTCCCCTCCCTCATCAACTGCTGCACCATCGACTGGTTCCAGGTACAGAGGCAGTACAAAACCTATTGAATCTGATGGCTTACACTGTATACTAATGAAGTAATATCAACAATCTTTTGCTTATCAACTTCCCTCACCTCCTCTCTGAACTGCATCTCCCAGCCTTGGCCAGAGGAGGCGCTGGAGCGCGTGGCCAACAAGTTCCTGGAGTCGTTGGAGATGAGTGAGCATGAGAGACAGGAGGTCATGCCCATCTGCAAGACCTTCCACACCTCCGCCATCCAGCTCTCTCACAAGTACATTTAACTCTTCCTTTCAATCTAATTTAACACAGATATCAGATATTCTCTTCTCATGCTACAGAAGTTATTGATGACAAAAGAAACACAGCAATTCCATTTGAATGACTTTATCAAAACAGACTAAAATCAAGGACAGATCCATTACATATTTATCGCACGATAGCTGAGGATGTTGTTGTTCCCAGGTTCCTTTCGGAGCTGGGTCGCCATAACTACGTGACACCCACCTCCTACCTGGAGTTGATCGCTGCGTTCCGTCAGCTGCTCACCCAGAAGAGAGACATGGTCATGAAGGCCAAGAAGAGGTACACCAACGGCCTGGACAAACTGGCCTTCGCTGAGTCTCAGGTACATCAAACCGATTGTTTTTATCTTGCTACAACATGAATGTAGGGATCTATGTGGATTGTGTGTGTCATGGTTTGTTGCCTCATTATGTACTGTGACTTGAGACCTAAGGCAACTTGAATCAAGTGTTCTTGAACCTTTGATGTGTCTGCGTTCACCCCTTTGCATTACACTGTGCTCAGCCTTAGCTCTGTCCCTCATGAGTATGATCTGTTGTGTAGGTGAGTGAGATGAAGAAGGAGCTGGTGGACTTGCAGCCTAAACTGGAGCAGGCCAAGATAGACAACACCAAGATGATGAAGGTGTTAGAGGTAGAGTCAGTGCAGGTGGAGGCCAAGAGTAAGGTGGTGCGTGTGGACGAGGAGGCTGCCACTCTGAAGGCCAATGAGGCCCAGGCCCTGAAGAACGAGTGTGAGAGTGACCTGGCAGAGGCCATACCTGCCCTGGAGATGGCCCTCTCAGCCCTGGACACCCTGAAGGTAGGGAAGGGAAAGGGGGATACCTTGTCAGTTGCACAACTGATTGCATTGTGTCTTCTGCATTTAACCCAACCCCTCTGAATCAGAGAGGTGCGGGGGGGAGCTGTCTTAATCGACATCAGCATCATCGGCGTCCGGGGAGCAGTTGTTGTTGGGGGTTAAGTGCCTTGCTCAAGGGCAGAACGGCAGATTTTTCCAACTTGCCTGCTCAGGATTTGAACCAGTGACCTTTCAGTTGCTGGTCCAACGCTCTTGGGATTCTGATCAAACAGAGATCAGCCTGCCCTGCACAGGGGATTACCAAAGGGGATTGAAAGGAGACTTGCACAAAGCAAACAGACAAAGTATGATCTTATCTCTCTTCCCTCTCAGCCCTCTGACGTGACCATCGTGAAGTCGATGAAGAGCCCTCCGTCGGGGGTAAAGCTGGTGATGGCGGCCGTGTGTGTGATGAAGGAGCTGAAACCTGATAAAATTGTTGATCCTGCTGGGACTGGACAGAAGGTCAGGAACTGCTCTACCTCTTTTTTCATTTATTAAATAAAATGTGTTTGCTTATATGTTTAATTATGTTTTCTTACCACTTGAACAGATTCTTGACTACTGGGGTCCGAGCAAAAAGCTTCTTGGAGACATGAATTTCCTACGAGACCTGAAAGAGTACGACAAGGACAACATCCCTGTGAGTCCCTGTGAAAAAACAAATGTGTTGAATTGCATTTAAACTGAAGTGTCAATGTAAATCTATATACTTTTTAATTGACTCTCTTCTCTTTTCCCGGCTAGGTCCCTGTGATGCAAAAGATCCGCAGTGAGTACATGACTAATCCTGACTTTGATCCCACCAAAGTGGCCAAGGCCTCCTCTGCCGCCGAGGGCCTGTGCAAGTGGGTCACTGCCATGGAGATCTACGACAGAGTGGCCAAGGTAGTGGCCCCTAAGAAAGCCGGCCTGGCCGAGGCTCAGCTGTCTCTGGCCACCACCATGTCTCTGCTGAACCAGAAGAGAGCTGAGTTGAAGGAGGTGGAGGACCGTCTGGCCCTGCTGCAGAAGACCTTTGAGGAGAAGACTGAGGAGAAGGCCCAACTGGAGTTCCAGGTGGACTTGTGTGCCCGCAAACTGGAGAGAGCCGAGAAACTCATCGGAGGCCTAGGAGGAGAGAAGACCAGGTGCTCTGGATGATGGAGATTATTAAATAAATTGATTGTTTCAAATGGTTTGTGTAGGCCATTAGTACCTGAGGTCTTTGCTATGTCCTGAGGGACTGTGTGTGCTTTCCCTCTACAGGTGGTCCAAAGCAGCAGATGACCTTCAGAACACCTATGATAACCTGACCGGTGACGTGCTCATCTCAGCTGGCGTCATCGCCTACCTTGGAGCCTTCACTGCTGCTTTCAGACAGAATTGTGCCAAGATATGGACCAAGCTCTGCAAGGTACAGGCACATACAGCAGCACCTCAGCTCAACACCAATTCATTGTCACCAATCTTAATCTTGTTATTTATTCCTACCCTCCAGTCTAAGAACATTCCGTCATCAGATGATTTCTCCCTGAGTAAGACCCTGGGAGACCCCATAAAGATCCGGGCGTGGAACATCTCAGGCCTGCCCACCGACAGCTTCTCCATAGACAACGGGGTCATTGTCAGCAACTCCCGCCGGTGGCCCCTGATGATAGACCCCCAGGGCCAGGCCAACAAATGGGTGAAGAACTCTGAGAAGGACAACAACCTGAGCGTGATCAAGCTGACGGACGGAGACTACATGAGAACCCTGGAGAACTGCATCCAGTTCGGGACCCCTCTGCTGCTGGAGAACGTAGGGGAGGAGCTGGACCCTTCGCTGGAGCCCCTGCTGCTCAAACAGACTTTTAAACAAGGTACCGAACAGGACGGCACGCTTTGATGAACATCATATCATGTGCAAGGATTTATCTTTACATACTGGTGTCATTTGATTACATACTATTTGTTTGTGTCATCCAGGGGGCATGGACTGTATCCGGCTGGGGGAGAGTGTAATTGAGTACTCCTGTGACTTCCGGTTCTACATCACAACTAAGCTGCGGAACCCCCACTACCTTCCGGAGCTGGCCACCAAGGTGTCTCTGCTCAACTTCATGATCACCCCTGAGGGCCTTGAGGACCAGCTGCTGGGCATTGTGGTCGCCAAGGAGAGGTGTGTGTTGCAACACACGCTACACTACTCGCTATGCTGTGCAGATCTATCGTTATTTATAGTGGATCATTTTCCAGTAATGAACTTATAACATAAACTCTTAACCTGTCTACCAGATACAGCACAGACTGCACAAAAAGCATTGATCTGTTTATGACCAATCGCACTGTGACTGTATATGATGAAGATATAAATCTAGACGACTAACCCCTGACCTCATCATGTCTCTCTCTGCAGGCCGGAGTTGGAGGAGGAGCGGAACGCCCTGATTCTGCAGTCTGCATCCAATAAGAAGGTCCTGAAGGAGATCGAGGACAAGATCCTGGAGACACTGTCGTCGTCCGAGGGGAACATCCTGGAGGATGAGAGCGCCATCCAGGTCCTCGACTCGGCCAAGATCATGTCCAACGAGATCTCCAAGAAACAGCAGGTCTGGAACACACTGGAAGAACAGTCAAAATGTGTTGAAAGCCAATTAGAATGAGATCTAGTCTAACTTCTACCCCATCTCCCAACCCACAGATTGCTGAGAAGACAGAGGTCAAGATAGCAGAGTCTAGGGAGGGCTACAGAGCCATCGCCAAGCACTCCTCCATCCTGTTTTTCAGCATCGCTGACCTGGCCAACATAGACCCCATGTACCAGTACTCCCTCAGCTGGTTTGTCAACCTCTACATCAACTCCATACAGGACAGGTGAGAAACATGCTCCTACACAGATAACAAGGGTTTAGACCTCATGAGTCACTGGTTAATGAATATGATGTACAGTTAGACCAAAGCTCCTTTGTGTCCTAGGTAACACATGGCATCTGTGTTTCAGTAACAAGTCCAAGATCCTAGAGAAAAGGCTGAGGTACCTCATCGACCACTTCACCTTCAACCTGTACTGTAACGTGTGTCGCTCCCTGTTTGAGAAGGACAAACTGCTCTTCTCATTCCTCCTCTGCTCCAACCTCCTCCTGTAAGTCCTTACCACACACTGAGGACCAGTACTAGGTCAAACATTTAAAATGGATTTTTGTGAAATGAGTGAAGTGATTTATTTATTAAAATAAAATTGTCTTTAAGCATGCTATTTAAGATAAGGTGGGATAAACGTGATTGTTTGTGTCTGACAAGTGTCTGTTTTTTGGGAGGGGGGTTTCTCAGAGCGAAGAAGGAAATAGAATATGGTGACTTTATGTTCCTGCTGACTGGAGGGGTGGGTCTGCAGAACAACGTCCCCAACCCAGACCCCCACTGGCTGCAGGACAAAAGCTGGGACGAGATCTGCCGGGCCAGCCACCTGCCCAACCTCAAGGGACTCAAGTATGACATAGACAAACTGCTGAGCTTGCCTCTTTTTGGTTTGGAGGATTACTGATTTATTCAGTGTTTTGTTTCTGCTAATACTCAAATATGGAATATGTCGTCCTTCTCTGTGATTCTCATAGGGAGAGCTTCATCAAGATCCCAGATAAATTCTTGGTCATCTATGATAGCAAAGAGCCCTATAACACCAATCTGCCTAAGCCCTGGTGTGACTGCCTCAATGACCTGCAGAAGATGATCATTTACCGCTGTCTCAGGCCAGACAAGGTTAGAGAGAGAAATAAGCCAATCCCTATTTACTTTTGCTGTCCACTTAAAGTCAATGCAAAGAGGACACTCAAAAATCAATACAGAGGATGCTGAATGTAGATATAGGTGTGTGTGTGCGGACATATCATATGTTTGCATGTATGCTTACTGTTGTATGCTACTCCTTATGTTTCCAGATTGTGCCGGCCATCACAAACTATGTGACTGACAAACTTGGGAAGAAGTTTGTGGAGCCGCCTCCCTTTGACCTGAGTAAGAGCTACACAGACTCCAACTCCACCATCCCTCTGGTGTTTGTGCTATCTCCTGGAGCCGACCCCATGGCCAGTAAGTAGTACCCGACTGATCTCATACACATACCTCAAACCTGCTACTGCTTTTGTTTGATATGTAAAATGGCTCCACCCCACCCCTCTCTTCCAGGCTTGCTGAAGTTTGCCAACGACAAGAGCATGGGTGGCACCAAGTTCCAGTCCATCTCCCTGGGCCAGGGCCAGGGCCCCATCGCTGCCAAGATGATCCGCTCGGCCATGAAGGAGGGCACCTGGGTGTGCCTGCAGAACTGCCACTTGGCCGTCTCCTGGATGTCCACCCTGGAGAAGATCTGTGAGGACTTTAGTCCAGAGACCTGCCACCCAGAATTCCGACTGTGGCTCACCAGCTACCCCTCGCCCAAGGTAGGGTACAACACTGCATCCAGCCTGGTCAACCAGTATACAATAGGATGACCGGCATCCATCATGTTGATTCATAACCCTCTTCCCTGTGTCAGTTCCCAGTGACTATCCTGCAGAATGGGGTGAAGATGACCAACGAGCCGCCCACAGGTCTCAGGCTCAACCTGCTGCAGTCTTACCTGTCAGACCCCGTCTCAGACCAGGACTTCTTCAACGCCTGCATGGACAAAGAACTGGTGAGTGGTGACATGGTTCACACACACACAGACACACACACACATAGTCCTCTGTAGCTCAGTTGGTAGAGTAATGCCAGGATAGTGTTCTTGAAATGCCAGGATAGTGTTTTTGATTCCCGGGGCCACCTATACAAAGCAAATATTATTATTATTATTTATTTTATTACACACACACCCACACACACACACACAAACGCTGCGCTGATTGTTCCTCTGGTTGTTTCTAGGTGTGGGAGAAGCTGCTGTATGGGGTTTGCTTCTTCCACGCTCTGGTACAGGAGAGGAAGAAGTTTGGTCCTCTGGGCTGGAACATCCCCTATGGGTTCAACGAGTCTGATCTGCGCATCAGTATCAGACAACTACAGGTAGTAACACACATCAACTCAGGGCTGGAGTATTTGAGAGAGATTGTCATTTTTAAAAGACTGTGGTCTTAATGTGGTTGTTGAATATAAATATATGTGATTGCAGATTGTGTGGTTCCCCTCTCTCACCCTGTTGTTTGTGTTCCTCCTCCTCCAGCTGTTTGTGAGGGAGTACGATCAGGTGCCGATGGAGGCCATCACCTACCTGACAGGGGAGTGTAACTATGGGGGCCGTGTGACTGACGATTGGGACAGGAGGCTCCTGATGACCATCCTGGCTGACTTCTACAACAAGGACATCATCGAGAACCCCCGCTACACCTTCTCCCCCAGCGGAAAGTATTACGCCCCGCCAAAGTCCAACTACGAGGACTACATCGAGTTCATACGGGTGAGCAGGAGTTAGACAGGGAAGGAATGAGACATTAATTAATCAGGTGTACAGCTGTGTGTTGTCAGCAAAGCTATCAGAATCAATACCATTCTGTCTGATAACATTACCATGTTCAAAGTGAAGAGAATTGGACCCAGAATGGAACCTTGCAGGATGCCGCATGGCTCACATTCATGCGTTCCATCATGTTTTCCATCTTGTGTTGATGTCTTCAGAACCTTCCGTTCCTCCAGCACCCGGAAGTGTTTGGGATGCATGAGAACGTGGACATCTCCAAGGACCTGCAGCAGACCAAGCAGCTGTTTGACTCCTTGCTCCTCACCCAGGGAGGAGGGGCCAAAGGAGGAGCCAGCTCCGGGGGAGACAACACCCTCTTCGACATAGCCAATGACATCCTCACCAAGGTAAAGCCAAACCAGTCATTGTACTGCTGAAATGTACTGCCTTTTCCCCCGATATATTTGTCATCCGAATAAATTATTTTAAGTTTGTTTCAAGTTTTATTAGTCGTATGAACGGGATACGCATGGTACACATCGTCCAACGAAATGCTTATTTTAGGTTCCTTCTTCACAATGCAACAACAATAAAAAATAATAAAATAAAAGAATACAAACATAAAGTAAATGGCTCAGTAGAATATAATAAACATTTTCGCAAAAGTATAATACAGGAAGGCACAATTTATAGCCCAATATTTACATGTGTATTGGTCAAGGGGAGGGGGCAGTGTATAAATTGAGCAGTATAACAAGAGTCTTGTAGCAGCAGTTGTGATGTGTGTGTGTGTAGCATGAATGTACTGTATATGTGTGGGTGTGTGCATGAGTGAGTGTATGTGTGCTAAGGTACTGAGAATCAGAGCAGGTGGTCAGTTAAGTCACTTGTCTGTTTCTTGTAGCTTCCAGCTAACTTTGACATCGAGGCTGCTCTGTTGAAGTACCCTGTTCTGTATGAAGAGAGCATGAACACTGTACTGGTGCAGGAGATGGAGCGCTACAACACGTATGTCATCTCATCTCATTATGGAACCCCTACCTGTCCCAGACCTGCTGTTTTCAACTCTTAATGATCGGCTATGAAAAGCCAACTGACATTTATTCCTGATTATTATTTGACCATGCTTGTCACTTATGAACATTTTGAACATCTTGGCCATGTTCTGTTATAATCTCCACCCGGCACAGCCAGAAGAGGACTGGCCACCCCTCATAGCCTGGTTCCTCTCTAGGTTTCTTCCTAGGTTTTGGCCTTTCTAGGGAGTTTTTCCTAGCCACCGTGCTTCTACACCTGCATTGTTTGGGGTTTTAGGCTGGGTTTCTGTACAGCACTTCGAGATATTAGCTGATGTACGAAGGGCTATATAAAATAAACTTGATTTGATTTGATCACACACCCAAAAAAACACACCTCAGAAAAACAACTCAATTCTGATGTAGATCTTAATGTAAATTACCAAAACCCACAATAGGATCATATCACTGTCTTGTCTTCCAGGTTGGCAGTTACGATCCGTGTGAGCCTGCAGAACCTGCTGAAGGCCATCAAGGGCCTGGTGGTGATGGATGCTGAGCTGGAGGCCCTGTCAGGCAGCCTGATGGTGGGCAAGCTGCCAGAGAAGTGGGCTAAACGCTCCTACCCCAGCCTCAAACCCCTGGGCAGCTACATCACAGACTTCCTTGCCAAGCTCAAGTTCCTGCAGGTCAGTCGATTAGCCTCAGTATTGTTTTTAAATCCATCATCGGCATGTATTTTGTTTTCTCATGAAGAGGAAACAGTTTGGTTTTGTTTACTAATGTGTTCTTTGCCCCCTGCAGGACTGGTATGAGAGCAACAAGCCCCATGTCTTCTGGCTGTCTGGGTTCTTCTTCACCCAGGCCTTTCTGACCGGGGCCATGCAGAACTACGCCAGGAAATACTCCATCCCCATCGACCTGCTCTGCTTCCACTTCCAGGTCACGCAAACAGCTGAATTAGAAGAGACTTTGTTTTTTTGAGGCATTGTTGTAAACAAGTTATTCCTTAAAAAGGCCCCTCTTCCTCTTGTTTGTCTGTTTTGATCAGTCTTCCTTCCCTCTCATTGG
The DNA here is from genome assembly GCF_029448725.1 of Salvelinus fontinalis. Classification (NCBI taxonomy): domain Eukaryota; kingdom Metazoa; phylum Chordata; class Actinopteri; order Salmoniformes; family Salmonidae; genus Salvelinus; species Salvelinus fontinalis. The sequence goes on along the minus strand of NC_074672.1, from coordinate 30,775,588 downwards.
GAACAGGTTCTTCCCATCGACACCTCAAACTCCTCTCCTGAGGACGGGGTCTACATCCACGGTCTGTTTCTTGACGGCGCTCGCTGGGACAAGAATAGGTAGACGACTCTCTCAAACAAGGCTATTCTTTAAATGATACCAGAGAGTGCAGTGAACTGAGACTGATCTCTCCCACTCACAGTGGAGTCCTGGCTGAGCAGCATCCCAAGGTTCTTTTTGATACAGTCCCCATCATCTGGATCAAACCAAGTAAGTTTGTCTCTCATTCTCTATGCACTTCTCTTCCTCTTTGACTCCCCTCTGTTATTCTCTCTCTCTCTCTGACTTCCCTCTGTTATATTCTCTCTCTCTCCCTCACTCTCTCTCTCCAGCGGAGAAGAAAGGCAGTGACCTTCCCCAGACCCTGTATGTGTGTCCGCTGTATAAGACCAGCGAGAGGAAGGGTACCCTGTCCACCACAGGCCACTCTACCAACTTTGTCATCACCATGATGCTGCCCACCAGCAAGCGCCCTCAGCACTGGATCAAGAGAGGCGTGGCCATGCTCTGCCAGTTGGATGACTGAGGACACTGAGGAGTAGGGAAGGACACGCTATTTAACTTTATGTCGTTACACCGAGACTTCGCTCCCTGGTGGATTCTCTATTCACTTTAATCATATAAAAAATACTTTGATGTAACTTGTGTGGCTGTTGGTTTTGTTTAGGTCTGTTGAGTGGGAATACATACACACAACACCTGATTAGGACCATAGCAGACCTATAGTATGTGATACCTGCCTATGGCCACTGGGAGGTGTGTGTGTGCGTGTGCGTTTGTGTCAATCAGTTGAGCTGTGGGTAGAGTTGCAGTGTGCTCAGTGGGTCAGAGCCAGGTGCAGGGTGGGAAGGTCCCGTGATCAGATATAAATAGCTGGGGAGATATACATAGACATGCTTTGGAAGCTTAGTGTGATTAACCCACTGAAGATTGTGAGGCCATCGGAGAAACAGCCTGTTGACTGAAGGTAAAGAGAAAACAAAAGACATAATCCTCTGGGAGGTTTAAGGATGGAATGGTGTGGTGCCTGAATGCCATTGTTCATCTGAAAGGGTGTGATATGGTGCCATGTAATTGTTGAACTTGGAGTGGCCATTGCATGCTCAACTTACAGTAAGTGGCTTGATAACTGTTGAATAATAGCTTTTTTAATTCTAAAGGCTTTATCCACAGTTCCCTATAAAGGCTGATGTAGTTTTCAATGTGCAATACCCAACACTACAGCCACACATATAATGCACCAACCCATGCCTTGTTTAGCCTTTATTATACTATACTGTCATCATCAAAGTCACGCCACTGCAGAGAACTGGGGCAGCTATTTCAAGCAGAACACAACCATTAAGCATGTAAATATACTGTAATGTATCAATGTATTGTCTTGTTTTCTATGTATGTGAAATGATAGTCAGCACAAACTCACAAAAATGACAGTGTGCAACATGGCTGCAATGCTCTCCAGTTTTACTGTTGTCTATGAAATGTCTGCCGAGGTCCTGTTGGTATTTGAGGCTGCTGGCTGGTCATGTGTATGGTCCCTGCCCTGGTAGGTAACATGTTGCCCCTTTAAAATACCAGTAGTTGAACAGAGAATGAGAATGAAGGTTCTTAACATAATGTCTCCCCAGCTCAAGTTAGTAGTTTCCTGGTGAGTTGACCCTTCCTGGAGTGACAGATGAACTCAGAGACAGAGGCAGGATATGTTTTTGACCAACCAGAAGAGGACAAGGTCACACAGTACATGATTGAACAGAGCCTTCTGAAATACAACAAGCACAAAGGCTCACTCCCTAAGTAAGACCTCTTAAATGGCAAAATACCTGCTGCTTAATTCTGTGTATACCACATGGGTTAGCTGTGGAATATCCAAGTGATTCCGTGTTTATACATATATTTCACCCAGTGATCCTGCAGGCCCTGAAGGTGATCCTGATGAGATCTTTACAGTGATAAAGGAAGGTGAGCATGGCTTTTTCCTTATCTTAACTCCTTAATGACTTCTGCTATGTGTGATCATCTCTTTTCCGGTCTCATAGATTGTCTGGCCCCTATATGGTGTGTGTGGAGTTGAGTCAGAGGTGGAATAAGATGGAGGGATATGACAGCACTGCCATAGAGGTTACAGCTAGTCTATTGACTTTGGCACTGTTGCAGTGCAGGATACTGGAGGGCCCAGCGATGAATAACAGTTCTGGTCTTCGGATGCATCTCAATAGTCTAAATATAATTCCTTTACTTGTCTCATCTCATTTCAGAAAGTGAAAATGTCTTTCACCTGTCCAGTTCTCACACATCAGTTCAACCGAATGAAAAGGACAGGAGAGGTAGCCATGTCAGACTATTGAGATTTACCCATACCTGTCTTCCTGTTCTGTTAGGTAATGAGGAGGCCATAATAAGGTTAGCTGAGCAACCAGGAGCCATGTCCAGAGTAGACGACAGAGGATGGATCCCGTTACATGAGGCCGCAGTGCAGGAGAAGAAAAGTATACTGGAGATCGTCTTCTCAGGTACTGGTTTAGAGACATATCTCAAGGGACTTTCCTGGTCAAATCTAGATAGTAATATACAGGTCCATGTGTCCAGATTCCCCCCAGGGTGCAGAGCAGTGCCGGACTCTGAAAGGAGAGACACCTCTCTTCCTGGCTGTAGTGTGCGGTCTGAGGGAAAACGCTACGTTCCTGCTTCAGAATGGATGCTGTCCAGACCTCCAGAACGATGACGAGGAATCTCCACTCGTGGCAGGTATTCAAAATATATCTTAGATGTCCGTAGATTTAGATTTTTGCTTATGGAGCACAACTTTAACCTTCTTCCATTCTTCCTGCTCTGTCACCTATTTCCTACAGCTATAGTAAATGACCAATATGATTGTGCCTCGCTCCTGCTTCGCTGCAATGCCAAGGTGGACCAAACAGGAGATCTGGAGCGGACTGCCCTCCATGAGGCATCCCTCCTGGGTCTGGACAATTTTGTTAACCTGCTACTGCAGTCCGGAGCCGACCCAAACGCAAGGGATGTTGACAAGCTGACCCCACTGGCACTGGCTGCAGAGACAGGGCACCTTAACGTAGTGGAGGTCCTGCTAGAGAAAGGTGTGTGTGTCTGTGTGTGTGTCAGGACCATATGGAGTGATTAACTTTCTGTCTCTCCTCTCTCTCTATCCTTTTCTATCGCTCTCTCTATCACTCTGTCAGGAGCCAGCGTGCAGTCTCAGACAGAGGGCTCTGTGCTGTTTGAGGCGGTTGCATCAGGTAATCCTGACATCATCTCTCTGCTGCTGGACTATGGGGCAGACCCCGACATGCCCAACCACAGTGGGCACCTACCCATCCACCGTGCTGCATACCACGGGCATCTGTTGTGAGTGGAGAAAGATCTTTACTTTATATACCCCTTTTATATTTATTTATTTTTCTGCTGTTAGGAGGTACAGATATTGAAAGGTCTTCTCCTCTCTCCTCAGGGTGTTGGAACGGTTGATCTCAGCAACAAATATGGAGGCAGTGAAGAAGAGTGGTATGAGTCCCCTTCACTCTGCTGCTGCTGGGGGACACACCCAGTGCCTGGAGGTCCTTCTCAATGCAGGCTACGACCCCAACTTCATGCTGCACCCACGCGTGCGCAATAAATACGATGACGAACGCAGGTCGGCTCTTTACTTTGCTGTATCGAACAACGATGTCCAGTCCACCCGTCTGTTGCTGGAGGCTGAGGCCATGGTCAACCAGGACCCTGTCAACTGTCTACAAGTGGCTCTGCGGCTGGGCAACTATGAGCTTATAAACACTCTGCTGAGGTAGGAATCAAACTCAAGTCAAATCAAACTTTATAAAATTAAGTGCATTTCAAAATCTCAATATACTTTACAGTAAAATATGTTATGTGAGTGAGAGGAATTAGCCTGTAGTGTGTATTTTTGATTACTGTGTACTGTTAATGTAGGCCTAATGGATTTTGTTGGTCTTGTCAATCAATCAGGTACGGTGCTAACGCCAGCTACTATTCTCGTGTCAAAACAACACACTTCCCATCAGCACTGCAGTATGCGCTGAAAGATGAGGTCATGCTGAGGATGCTTCTCAACCATGGATACGATGTACAGCGCTGCTTTGACTGTCCCTATGGAGACAGTTCCCATGACTACGCACCCTGGACAACCTCGGTCACCAAAGACATGGTGGTTAGACAACTATTGCTAAGGAGGAAAACAAACATTATGTGGTCATTGTAAATGTGGTTATTACAAACTCTATCTCTGTCTCTTTTTTTCTGTCTGTCTGTAGTTCTGTGAGGTGATAACAGTCAAGTGGCTGAAACACATCTCGGCACAGGTAGTGCGCATCATGCTGGACTACACAGACCACGTCACCCTCTGTGTCAAACTCAAGGAATGCCTGAAGACACAGAAACAGTGGCCTGAGATATGCCATATCCAAGGTACTATAACGGAACTGCACTGCACAGATTCCTTTTCACAATAATTATTATGTAATTACCATTTGACCAAATTTCTAAGTAAATTCCAGGTAAATAAAACATGACCCTAATGCCCCCTCAGAGAATGTGCGCAGCCTGAAGCACCTGTGTCGGCTGCGTATCCGGGACTGCCTGAGCCGTCTGCGTCTGCGATCCCCAGCCTTCATCAGCTTCATGCCTCTCCCCACCAGGCTTAAGGACTACCTCCGATACAGAGAGCATGACATCTACAGCAGGGGCAGCCCTGATTGATCATAACATAATGGCACTCTCTAAGAAAGTTCCAGTTCCTTATCAGTTTGTCTGGACCTTGTTTACTTTTGTAAGTGTGTGTCTCTTTAGTTCCTACTCGAGGATCAACAACAAGCAATATTCTCTCCCTTTTTTCCTACTCTGAATGCATGTTATGTCATAGGCAGCACAATGTGTGTTGCTCCTAGGTTGAGCATTGTGGGTCACTGAACCAACTGGGATAAGCCTGTTAGGTTAAAATGATATTTTTGTATAATTATTGAATTTGTAAGGAATTACACATTTAGTGTAATGTCCTATTTTTATCTGTGATCTATAATAATTGTATTTTGTCATTAAACATTTGAACAGAAGTCTTAGAACTGGGTTCAGAAACCTTATTCTATTTTCATCTACTAACATTGAAATCCATGTCACCTGTTGTGCACACATCATATGCCGTCATTGGAGAAGGCATAAAAATCTGAGGAAATAAGATTTTTTTTCTTATAGCAGACTTTCATTTGTCAGATGTCATTCTGGATGCATGGTCTCAATTAAATAGGCCAGCCAAAACGCAATAAGCATTTCCCAGTCATACCACCAGTCTGTATATCAAATGTCAGACTGAAAGTGGATAGGTCATGGTGTTATTGGGCCTATACTATTTATGGATATTACTCTGATTCAAACAAATGCCTTTTTATGTCAATAAGTTATCATGTGTCACAGACGGTATAAAATCATAACTCTAGAGACAGAAACGGTTTAATTTGACACATTTTTGTTAAGATTTCTGTAGTAGGCCAGGACTTAGTGGAAAACCTCCGAGGTAGACAGACAGACACTAGTTCAGCCAGCTGCTGTCTCAAACACTGAGGTATAATAACAGTCTCAAAGGAAGTTATTCGACTCAAGGGCCTGTAGGAGGCGCGGCTTTGCTTGAATGTAAACAGATTGACGCCAGCGCTTTGCTGTGGTGGAGAAGAAGGCATACGTCATATTCACAATGGCGGAGGCAGGGTGAGGAGTAGAGTGTCAGTTAAGTGGCGCAGTAACCAACTACATTGCCCGCGAAAGACGCTAACGGTGCCCGAAAAATGGCCCTGAACCCTGAAGTGGAGAGAAAAACTGACATAGAGTGTCTGAAGACTGGTGAGCTCGACTTGGAGAGCTGCGATAGCAAGACAAATTCGTTGTCAGCCGCCATCTCGGCCACATCCAACCAAAATGGCGATCAGACTGGATGTGAAGACGGTGTAATGCCCGAACAAGAAGCCTCTGAGCGGCGGAGGAGCGGGCAGACTGCCGCGAGAAGCTCTGATAATTCACCTTTACCCGGCCAGAGACAAGCTGAAGAGTTGCCAAGGAGAAATTTTCAGATCCCGAGGAAGATCAAGGAACGGAAAGGTTGTGCCCTTTCTCTAGTACTAGCTAGCTATTTCCAACAGAGGCTGCCCTGTGTTTCATAATTCAAGTGCTGCATGTTGCAAACCCGCGTTCCCTACGGTCAGAATTTAGATTAGCTATTGACATGGATTAATGTGATTCATCTTCAGAGGATAGTTAACGTTATTTTATTGCGTACAAATAAACTATTGCCTTGGTTAAGGTAAAATCGGCTCCCGTACTCATCTCGGTCAGCATTGCAGGTAAGTTTCGGCCCAGGCGCGAGAAGAGAAGCACGTGAAGAGATGCTGTCCATCAAGCCTCCATATTACTTGGGTCTACATGGAGGCTTGTGGAGAGTGAAATTAGTTTTGATGATGGTATTCAGCTGAGGATTTTAAAAGCTTGTGGAAAATTAACATAGTGGTAAAGTCCCTTGAGTTGTACACACCACACCCATCTTCTAGGATCTAGGCCTAGACTGGTTACCATGGCCCTTCCATGAAGCGCCAGAGATAGTCATCATCCCATATCTTAATTGATTTGATGGAGATGATAAAAAACAACAAGTCCAGACCCCAGTTGGAGTATTTTGGGGTAGAATACATGTAACTAGCTATACAGTGAGACCATTGGGCAGTCATCCAGGAATAGCCAGACTGGGAGAAGCTGCCAATAACTGTTTTAGTATTAGTTAGGCTAGTTCATTCTTTAGAATGTTTGCTGTGCTGGTCTTGGCTCTTACATAAGATTTGCTTGGATTGTCATCAGAAAGAGCATCCATTCTATACCAATGGTGCCCACTATATTCACAGGTTGGTGTGTTTGGTTTTCATAATTGGGGAGATGCTGAATTATGATGCACAGCCTGCATGCAAAATACAATCCATCATACAAGTTTCTATCATGGGCATAGCTACATCAAGTTTAGTTTGATATTATTGTCTCTAGATTCTGACCTTTGGCTTGATGGATATGTGTCATGCATTCTGACTAAATAGTATATCTACCCATTTTCAGACTGCATGTGCTAGTTTTTTAGATGTTCCCGTTCCTTAGTGTGATGTCACTGCATTTGGAAAATAGACTGGTGGATGAGACTTGGTTGGACATATTGCATCATCATAATTTAGCCCAAAGTACACAGAGAACTTTGCCCCTTTTATCTTGAAATAAACTGACCAGATACCCATCATGTAGCCTATTGAGTTCTTTACATTAACAGTGCATACAAATAAACAATGTAATCCAGTGAATTGTAATCTGAGAATTTTTCCTCTAATTGTTCTTTTGATACCAGATCTTTTCACATCAGATATTTTTTTAGAGCTGATCTGACTGGTCAAAAGACCAATTAGTGAGCGGGGAATTGGGTTGCCTGTGTGAACGCAGTCCAATTTGTGCCAATCACATCCCTGAATGATACTAATCCTCTGTTTCTCTCCCTCTCTTGTCATCCCTGCTCCTCGGTAGGCCTGTACCAGTTTCTGGCCCCTGACTCCCGGGAATTTGAGGGCCTTGTGAAGATCCTCTCCTCCTTCTACCTGGATGCATCGTCCAGAGGGACATTCTCCTACTGCAAGGCCAGGCTCATTCACAATGAGCTGCTGGAGAAAGAGGTAGCATCACCAAGCTTAACCACATTATTATCATACTCTCAGCTTTTAAAGATTTTTCTTTTTTTAGAGACCATTCCCCTCCCCAACATATTTAACACAAACCAACCACATGGTACACCAAACTATACAGAAGCCCATGCCACAACAAAGAAGATTTAAAAAACAATAAGACAGGCCATCAGCTGATCAGTCTGCCTCAGGCTGTTGTCAACAGCATGGCCCAGAGGTCTGTTATAAGAATTCTCATTTGCTATCACTTTAGTCAAATCTCCACTTCCTAATGTTCAAAGAAAATAAAACGCATACCCACTGCTGATATTCTCCCCAGACTGGCACAAAACACTAGTTGATAGTTTTGCATGACCAACAACAAATACACACTCCATACCTCCCTGAAATTGACCCACCCTTTATATTGTTGTGCTTGCATTGTTTCTCATGATGCCATATTTTCTCCTGTTTGTGTGTGTGCCAGTTCATTGAGAAGAGGAGGGAGCTGAAGCAGGAGGGACGTACAGACCCAGAGCTGGTGGAGTCCTACTGCTTCCTGTTCCCAGACAAGTCCAAGGTGAGCCTAAGGGCCTGCCTGCCTCACCAGGGGGTGTGGTATAGTGCCGTGATCTAGTACTCTGATCTAATGTTTCTGCTACAGTCTGGATCTTTACAATTGGATTATGCATTCGGCCTACAATTTGAGTTTGGCTGCTGGGCTCCTGGTTGTCATTTGAAAACCAGTTTTCTTTTATTTGTTGTTGATATGATGACGTGATGTTCTTTTTCCAGCTCCCGTTGATATGTGAGAAGGGTCTGTCTGTGGGACACTCCAGGATCACTACACTAGGAAATCCTGCTATGGGTGAGTGTGTGTGTGTGTGTGTGTGTGTACTTACTATTGAATGTCATGTATGATATTGTTTTTAGGGAGAGTTTGCAAATGTCCAGAAGGAAGGCTTTTCTCCGTAATGCACTTGTCTAACTGTTCTAGATGTTGGGGGTATGTCAGTTAGACATGGGGATGTCACCATACCTTATTTTTCCATGGCAAAAAGGAAAACACAAAGCAGACTAAACTCGTTGGTCCTTTAAAAACCTTCTATATGTAACATATTGTGTGCTAAACGTTATTCTGGATGTCAACATGCGGCTGTTTTTGCTACCAAAATTAGGACTGTTTTCCTCAGGAAATGTAGTCCACTTAATGTTTTGTTTCCTTTCCATGATACCTCTGAGTTTCGCTTTACTGGTATTGTGACAACCCTGTTAGAAATGGATCTGCTTTTGAACGTTAAGGTTTAATTGACTCTCTGTAATAGAGGATAATCTGTATGCCTCATTACTGTAAGAGTAGCTTTATCCACTGCCAGACAGCTTAGAATGTCTACCAGATACCATTACATAAGAAGATGCCTAATACATGGCCTAGCAACAGCTGAGTATGGTGGAAATGTTTATCACAATCCCTCAAACCTCAGTCATAAACTATAAACCCACACATAGCTATTTCGTTTTTTGTTAGTCAAAAGTTAAAGTTGTCTATGCATGGTTTTTTCCTTCTTAGTTTGTTCTTGACTTGCCTTGCCTTTTTTGTTTTGTAATTTCAGGTGTTTATCTGTCCAAATTCTCTGATTTGCTTCAAATGAACCCTTTTGAAGCAGGCACTTGTGGAGACATAGTCATATTTAAAGTCATGAGGGTAAATGCATCTATCACACTCAGTATGGACCAAATTTAAACAATATATATATATATATATATATTTATATATATATATATATATATATATATATATATATATATATATATATATATATATATATATATATATATATATATATATATATATATTACAAACACCTAGAATGTTGTTGCTTACTTTTCAACATCCTAGCATTGAGTGCAACACCAGTTTCTATAATATTTGACCCAGTGAGTGTGTTTGTCCCTTCAGGGCCGGCTGAAGAGCATCTTTGAGAACATGCCTAAGAGTGTCCTGGACCCCACACCCAAGTTTGACTGTCACATCTCCAAGAACGCCACGCGGGTCACCTCATTGCTCTCGTACAGAGCCTTTGAACTCACGCAGCAGTACTTCTATGAGTTTGCTTTTGATGAGATCAAGCCTCGGCCCAGGCATGTGTGTCCCTACGCCGTGGTGTCTTTCCAGTACAAAGGCAAGGAGTCTGCTGCTGCACCTATGGCTGCACACAGGTTCAACAGCACTATCTGTGAAGGAGGAAGCAAAGGTACACTCCTGTTTGTGCTTCTTCACCTTATCTTTCTGCTTTAGTCTATTTGTACGGACATTTGTATTAAAAATTGAGGCGAAAGTATTTGTAGAATTTAGTTTGATAGCTAACTTGGAAGTTTGGCATACTGTGCCCTCTTTTGACCTGTGACTTTTGACTGGGGCCATTGTTCCTATTGCAATTGTGAAGTGTTTTGAATGCACTTTAAATAATTATTGATTTGCCTGTCAGGGAGGAGTAGCTACACTGTGTGGAGTGGGCCGCTGGTGAACAAGGGACAGGAGTTGTGCCAGGTGTCTCTACGCTCCTCTACACGCCACTTCCTCCCTTTCAAACTGTGAGTACCTCTTTATTGTCTATACCTAAAACACATGTATTTGTTGTCCATACCTAAAATGCTTGTATTTGTTGTCCATACCTGAAACAAATGTATTTGTTATCAAATGTTATTGGTCACCAATGTTATTGCGGATGTAGCAAAGTGCTTTGTGTTTCTAGCTCCAACAGTAGTAATATCTAACAATACACACATCTAAAAGTATAGAATTAAGTATAATATAAATATTAGGGTGAGCCATGTCGGAGTGTCATAGACTAAAATACAGTAGAATAGAATACAGTATATAAATATGAGATGAGTAAAGCAAAAATATGTAAACATTATTAAAGTGAATAGTTTTCCATTATTGGTGGCCAGTGATTTCAAGTCTATGTATATAGGGTAGCAGCCTCTAAGGTGCAGGGTTACGTAACAGGGTGGAAGCCGCCTAGTGATGGCTATTTAACAGTTAGATGGCCTTGTGATAGAAACTGTTTTTCAGTCTTGGTCCCAGTTTGATGCACCTGTACTGACCCGGTCTTCTGGATGATAGTGGGGTGAGCAAGCTGTGGCTTGGTTGGTTATGGTCCTTGATTATCTATTTGGCTTTCCTGTGACATCGGGTGCTATAGGGGTCCTGGAGGGCAGGTAATTTGTCCCTGGTGATGCATTGGGCAGACCGCACCACCCTCTGGAGAGCCCTGCAGTTGCGGGCTGTGCAGTTGCCGTACCAGGCGGTGATACAACCTGACAGGATGCTCTACATTGTGCGTCTGTAAAAGTTAGTGGGTTTTAGGTGCCAAGCCAAATTTCTTCAGTTCCCCGAGGTTGAAGAGGCGCTGTTGCGCTGCCTTCACCACAGTGTCTGTGTGGGTGGACCATTTCAGTTTGTCAGGGATATGTACGCCAAGGAATTAAAACCTACCTAAAACACGTATTTGTTGTCCATACCAAAAACATGGATATCAGTAGTAATTCATAGTTAATAAGTATGTTATGAGTATTGTAATAAGTTGATTGACTGGTGTGTGTGTGTGTGTGTGTGTGTGTGTGTGTGTGTGTGTGTGCCCTCTGTAGAACGGAGAAGTTGGAGATGAGTATGGGGATGCAGCTGGACCAGGTGAAGAGGAAGATCCCCTCTGTTCTGTTCTCCTGGGACACCTACAGCAGAACCCGAGAAGGTCCGAACCGCTCTACTCCTCTCCTCCTCTACTCTACTTCTGCTCTCCTCTATTCTCCTCCTTGTACTCCTCTCCTTCTAATCCTCTCCTCTATTCTCCTTCTAATCCTCTCCTCTATTCTCCTCTCCTTCTAATCCTCTACTCTCCTCTCCTTCTAATCCTCTACTCTTCTGTACTCCTCTCCTTCTAATCCTCTACTCCTCCTCTACTCTCCTGTACTCCTCTCCTTCTAATCCTCTACTCCTCCTCTACTCTCATGTACTCCTCTCCTTCTAATCCTCTACTCTCCTGTACTCCTCTCCTTCTAATCCTCTACTCCTCCTCTACTCTCCTGTACTCCTCTCCTTCTAATCCTCTACTCTCCTGTACTCCTCTCCTTCTAATCCTCTACTCTCCTGTACTCCTCTCCTTCTAATCCTCTACTCTCCTGTACTCCTCTCCTTCTAATCCTCTACTCCTCCTCTACTCTCCTGTACTCCTCTCCTTCTAATCCTCTACTCCTCCTCTACTCTCATGTACTCCTCTCCTTCTAATCCTCTACTCTCCTGTACTCCTCTCCTTCTAATCCTCTACTCCTCCTCTACTCTCCTGTACTCCTCTCCTTCTAATCCTCTACTCTCATGTACTCCTCTCCTTCTAATCCTCTACTCTCCTGTACTCCTCTCCTTCTAATCCTCTACTCCTCCTCTACTCTCCTGTACTCCTCTCCTTCTAATCCTCTACTCTCCTGTACTCCTCTCCTTCTAATCCTCTACTCTCCTGTACTCCTCTCCTTCTAATCCTCTACTCTCCTGTACTCCTCTCCTTCTAATCCTCTACTCTCCTGTACTCCTCTCCTTCTAATCCTCTACTCTCCTGTATTCCTCTCCTTCTAATCCTCTACTCTCCTGTACTCCTCTCCTTCTAATCCTCTACTCTCCTCTACTCCTCTCCTTCTAATCCTCTACTCTCCTCTACTCCTCTCCTTCTAATCCTCTACTCTCCTCTACTCCTCTCCTTCTAATCCTCTACTCTCCTCTACTCCTCTCCTTCTAATCCTCTACTCTCCTCTACTCCTCTCCTTCTAATCCTCTACTCTCCTCTACTCCTCTCCTTCTAATCCTCTACTCTCCTCTACTCCTCTCCTTCTAATCCTCTACTCTCCTCTACTCCTCTCCTTCTAATCCTCTACTCTCCTCTACTCCTCTCCTTCTAATCCTCTACTCTCCTCTACTCCTCTCCTTCTAATCCTCTACTCTCCTCTACTCCTCTCCTTCTAATCCTCTACTCTCCTCTACTCCTCTCCTTCTAATCCTCTACTCTCCTGTACTCCTCTCCTTCTAATCCTCTACTCTCCTCTACTCCTCTCCTTCTAATCCTCTACTCTCCTCTACTCCTCTCCTTCTAATCCTCTACTCTCCTCTACTCCTCTCCTTCTAATCCTCTACTCTCCTCTACTCCTCTCCTTCTAATCCTCTACTCTCCTCTACTCCTCTCCTTCTAATCCTCTACTCTCCTCTACTCCTCTCCTTCTAATCCTCTACTCTCCTCTACTCCTCTCCTTCTAATCCTCTACTCTCCTCTACTCCTCTCCTTCTAATCCTCTACTCTCCTCTACTCCTCTCCTTCTAATCCTCTACTCTCCTCTACTCCTCTCCTTCTAATCCTCTACTCTCCTCTACTCCTCTCCTTCTAATCCTCTACTCTCCTCTACTCCTCTCCTTCTAATCCTCTACTCTCCTCTCCTTCTAATCCTCTACTCTCCTGTACTCCTCTCCTTCTAATCCTCTACTCCTCCTCTACTCTCCTGTACTCCTCTCCTTCTAATCCTCTACTCTCCTGTACTCCTCTTCTAATCCTCTACTCTCCTGTACTCCTCTCCTCTATTCTCCTTCTAATCCTCTCCTCTATTCTCCTTCTAGTCCTCTCCTCTATTCTCCTTCTAGTCCTCTCCTCTATTCTCCTTCTAGTCCTCTCCTCTATTCTCCTCTCCTTCTAATCCTCTATTCTCCTCTCCTTCTAATCCTCTACTCTCCTCTCCTTCTAATCCTCTACTCTCCTCTCCTTCTAATCCTCTACTCTCCTGTATTCCTCTCCTTCTAATCCTCTACTCTCCTCTCCTCCTCTCCTTCTAATCCTCTACTCTCCTGTACTCCTCTCCTTCTAATCTTCTACTCTCCTGTATTCCTCTCCTTCTAATCCTCTACTCTCCTGTACTCCTCTCCTTCTAATCCTCTACTCTCCTGTACTCCTCTCCTTCTAATCCTCTACTCCTCCTCTACTCTCCTGTACTCCTCCCCTTCTAATCCTCTACTCCTCCTCTACTCTCCTGTACTCCTCTCCTTCTAATCCTCTACTCTCCTGTACTCTTCTCCTTCTAATCCTCTACTCTCCTGTACTCCTCTCCTTCTAATCCTCTCCTCTACTCCTCTCCTTCTAATCCTCTCCTCTACTCCTCTCCTTCTAATACTCTCCTCTACTCCTCTCCTTCTAATACTCTCCTCTACTCCTCTCCTTCTAATACTCTCCTCTACTCCTCTCCTTCTAATACTCTCCTCTACTCCTCTCCTTCTAATACTCTCCTCTCCTCTACTCCTCTCCTTCTAATCCTCTACTCTCCTCCACTCCTCTCCTTCTAATCCTCTACTCTCCTCTACTCCTCTCCTTCTAATCCTCTACTCTCCTCTACTCCTCTCCTTCTAATCCTCTACTCTCCTCTACTCCTCTCCTTCTAATCCTCTACTCTCCTCTACTCCTCTCCTTCTAATCCTCTACTCTCCTCGACTCCTCTCCTTCTAATCCTCTACTCTCCTCGACTCCTCTCCTTCTAATCCTCTACTCTCCTCGACTCCTCTCCTTCTAATCCTCTACTCTCCTCGACTCCTCTCCTTCTAATCCTCTACTCTCCTGTACTCCTCTCCTTCTAATCCTCTACTCCTCCTGTACTCCTCTCCTTCTAATCCTCTACTCCTCCTCTACTCCTCCCCTTCTAATCCTCTACTCCTCCTCTACTCCTCCCCTTCTAATCCTCTACTCCTCCTCTACTCTCCTGTACTCCTCTTCTAATCCTCTACTCTCCTGTACTCCTCTTCTAATCCTCTACTCTCCTGTACTCCTCTCCTAATCCTCTACTCTCCTGTACTCCTCTCCTTCTAATCCTCTACTCTCCTGTACTCCTCTCCTTCTAATCCTCTACTCTCCTGTACTCCTCTCCTTCTAATCCTCTACTCCTCCTCTACTCCTCCCCTTCTAATCCTCTACTCCTCCTCTACTCCTCCCCTTCTAATCCTCTACTCCTCCTCTACTCTCCTGTACTCCTCTTCTAATCCTCTACTCTCCTGTACTCCTCTTCTAATCCTCTACTCTCCTGTACTCCTCTCCTAATCCTCTACTCTCCTGTACTCCTCTCCTAATCCTCTACTCTCCTGTACTCCTCTCCTAATCCTCTACTCTCCTGTACTCCTCTCCTTCTAATCCTCTACTCTCCTGTACTCCTCTCCTTCTAATCCTCTACTCTCCTGTACTCCTCTCCTTCTAATCCTCTACTCTCCTGTACTCCTCTCCTTCTAATCCTCTACTCTCCTGTACTCCTCTCCTTCTAAGCCTCTACTCTCCTGTACTCCTCTCCTTCTAAGCCTCTACTACTCTCCTGTACTCCTCTCCTTCTAATCCTCTACTCTCCTCCTTTACTCATTCTGTTTTCCTCTATTCTCCTCCTCTCCAGCCTTAGTTCTAGTCTGGTTAATCTATACTCTGACCAAGACAACAGTCCATAGATGCTATAGAATAACATGACAAAACTTAACAGTCCCTCCAAGATTTCGCAGTGTTTATGTGTGACGCTTGCTTTTACTGTGTCAATTCTGACATTTTGAATGGCAATTTGCAATAATTTTGTCCAATTTGTCACATGCGCTGCTGAGGAAAAAAGCTTGTTGACCTGTTCTTTGATTGAGCCATTTTATGTGCTAAAAGTACAGTGATTGCTTAAAATTGCAAACCCTCTTTTTCTAGTGAGGCGAATGGACAGTTATATGCGGTAATGTTGCGACAATTTAAGTTTTATGCGGTGATTGGTCAGATTTGCAAGCCCTCGCATAATATTGCGATTGCTAAATCTTGGAGGGACTAACTTACTCTGACAAACAACAATGTAGGACCTATCACCCGGAATCACTGTGTGGTTGTTTTTTAAACTTTGGAGTGGAACTTGTTCTGACCGAGTTGTGTGTGTTTCAGTGCTGAAGTGTGGGATCTACTGCAGCCTGTTTGAGGTGGTGGATGGGAAGGGTAAAGCGACCAGCAGCACTCTCTCAGGACTCATACATAAACTGGAGAGAGAGCGGATGGTGAGTCACTCCCTGACAGTTCCTCTGCAGGATGTTTTAATGAACAGTGTTTAATGATTACACACCAACACTAGACGGGGTAGGGAGGGGATGTATCGTGGATCATTATATTACACACCCAGACTTTCACATGGGTTGTCATTACTTTGGTCCCCCATGTTTGATATGTAGGTCAGCTAACTGGTCAGTTCCCTAGAAATGGGCATGTCTTGAAGACTGGTTGTCATTTGGTTTCCATATTTGTTTAAAGGTAGAGCTAATGCCAATCAGGGAATTCCCATGCCATATATGAAATTAATTGTCCCTGTTTTAAGTGTGAATTTCTGTTGTTGCACAGCTGCACTGTATGAAAAGTGTCTGTTTAGATGTATTAAATGTTAACGTCTCCTCCTCCTGTGTAGGTGCTAGTGAAGCCTTTAGTTGATAAAGGCTTTCTCTTCCTCTTGTCATCTACTCAGATGTTCAATCCCAACGGTACGTCCTCTGTCTCTCCTTATCTCAGGTCTCTCTGACTCTTTCCATTGATCTGACATGTTGTTCTTTGTGTGGGTTAATACTGAGGGAGTTGTTTTGTGTATTCTAGAACGTCGGGGGAGGGTTGAGAAGAGCCTGCAAGCACTATTTGTCTTTCAGGAGTCCAGGGGAGTCACCAAGTTCAGTAAGTATTCTAAAATGTCCTTCCTCAAACCACAGTTACATATTGAATGTCAGGAACAGCCTTTATGAGCAGTATATATACACGTATGTCTGCCTCCCCCATTGACCATGTCCCTGCCTCCCCCAGCGCCCAGACTGTCAGAGCAGGAGCCCCTGTCAGCTGAGCCCCTGCCCCCCCTCCTGGCCTCCATGGACCCCTTCATTCCAGCCCTGCACTACGCCTTGCTCAAGATGCGCTCCACCCCCGATAACAAGCACCTCAGCACCGTGGTGGAACGCCAGGCCCTAGACTACCTGACCAGGAGGGACAGCGGTCGGGCCTTCCTCCTCCCAGAGTACCAACAGAACCTGGACGAGAGGGGCAACGTGCACCCCGCGCCCCGCCCCAAATCCAACATGGAGGGCCTGCTGCGTTCCTACCTCCACGGCCTCTCCTCGGCCTACGTCCTTCCCATTGTCAAGGCCAGGGACATGATGGACAGGATCAACCAGCCCCCGCCTGCACCAGCTCCAACTGTCCCGGACTACAGCCCTGTGTCAGACTGGGGGGGGTCAGGAGGGTCAGACAGACCAGAGAGGGTGGAGAGGCAACCTCTAGAGAGACCAGAGAGCAGCAGGAGGAGAGGGGGGCCGTCCCAGGCCCATTCTAACGGGGCCGCAGCAGGGACAGGGGCTCCGCCCCAGAGGTCCAGGTTGGCCCAGAGTGAGTACGATAAGGACAAGATGAAAGAGTTGCTGAAGCTGATCCAGCTGCATAAGGCCCTGGTGAAGGAGCCAGGAGGGAAGGAGAGGGCCGAGGGGGGTGACGAGGGGGCCTGGGAGGGCCCCCACGGCCTGAAGAGGAAACTAGAGGAGGACGAATCAGGGGCCATGTCTAAATATCTACGAGGAGCCCACTTCAGCAATGGAGAGCCCAGTAGAGGTGAGACTGGTTTCTGTGTGGGAGAGGTGTGAGTCTGTGTGGGAAAGACTGGAAGAATAAGGGAAAGAAAAGTGGGAGAGAGACAGTTTGGTAGGGAGTAGTATGGACTGAGCAAGTTAACTTTAATGTTTCAACATTTGTACGACAACCACAGAGAATATTGCCATTTTAAAACTAGGCCTTTTTCATAAATAATATCCTTACAGTGTGTGTTTAAGAAAAATCCTACCTTTTATAAGCCTGATAAGCAAGGCTACACTTAGCCCCACTGTCTCTGTCCTCCCAGTAGCCCAGGGGGAGGAGGTAGAGAACTACAACCTGGCAGCAGTAATGGAGAGCATGGGGATCTATGACACTGACCTGAGGGACAGGGGAAACACTTCCCAGGCCTCCTCAGCCAACGAGACACAGCGCCTGCTCAAGATCCTGCTCTCCACCCTCAACAAGGCCATGGTTCAAGGCGCTGCCGCGGCCCCCGCTGACCTGCCTGACCACGTGGAGCCCTCCACGGAGAACCCCCTGACTGGAGCTCCGGTTGAAGGGCGAGTGGAGCAGGCCCGACAGGACTTCTTTGAGGTGAGATGCGTGTGTGGGAGAAAAAAATGAAGTATGGACTGGTGTTTGTGATGTGACTGACCATGTTGTTGTGTGTTTAGGAGCAAACTGTGTGCAGTCTGACCAGCCCCTTTAGCACTGACTCTCCAGGACAACAGCCACACACCTCAGACAACCCATCACTCACCTGGGAACTGGCCTCTCACACAGACAAACCTATCCCCTTCTTTGAATCTCAGAATGACGGCAACTTTAAGCAGAGGGGAGGTCTGGAGGGGGTAGAGAGAGGTCTGAGAGGGGCTTCTGTGGAGCAGGAGAGGGTAACCAAGGAAGCCTCAATAGAGAGGGGAGCCAAGGTGGCTTCCTTGGAGAGGGAGATAGCTCTGAGGGGAGCTTTTCTGGAAGGGGGAGCCAGGGACACCTTCCTAGAGGGGGAAAGCAAGGTGGAGAAGCCAGCCAGGGGTGTTTCCCTGGAGAGGGTAGCCAGGCCGTCCAGCACTCTGGACACTATCGTAAGCCAGGAGCTCCACTGCCTCTACAACTCCATCCAGGGCCTCATGGACAACCAGAAGATCTACTACAACTCCCAGCTGCCTCCACGGCTGTCCCCACGCCACACCTGGCAGCCCAACAGCTCATTCTCAGACTTTGTGGCTCCCTATGTTGTGTCTGTCCCTGTTCAGGGCCACGTCAACACCCTGTGTGAGAGAATGGGCCGACTAGTCCCCAAACCTCGCCACACAGACTCTGCTAAAACACCTGGGGCTCGTTCTACCTTCCATGCTCCCTCTGCCACTACCCATCCTATTCCCTCTTTCCCTCCCCCGCCCCATTCCCTCTCCTCCATCCCTCCCCTTCCTTCCATGCATCACCTTCCACCCCCGCCTGCCCTCGTCCACTCTCCTGCCCCTGTCCTCATCACGTCCCCCACCGCCAAGCCTATCCCCAAAACCAAAGCACAGCCTCCTCAGGCTAAGAGCTCCTCTTCTTCTCAGAACCGGCCCAAACCGGTCCCGTTCAAACAGACACACAAGAACCCCTCTGCAGCACAGAAGTCCTCCACAGAGAGGAAGTCAGAACCATCTGCCTCAAAGAGAGAGGTCTACTCTCCCTCCCAGGCCTCAATGGACTCCTCAGACTCCACCCCAAAACGGCCTAAACAAGATGCCATCACAGCCCCCTCTCCCCTTACCCCGGCGTCAGCCGCTGGACTACTGATTGGCCAGCTGAAACCTGAGGTGTTCAGCAGCCTGGTGGAGATCTTCAAGGACGTGCAGAGGAACACGGTCAGATTCTACATCCACTCTGGAGAGGAGGAGGAGAGTGACATCTGTGTGGAGATCAAGGTACTGTAGGCCTTAGTTATGATCAACACTCATGTCAATGTTTGCCCCACGTAAGAAGAGACTCATTCTCACTGATTGAGCTAACACTTCACCAAAAGCTCTATCCAAGTTTTCTCTGACGCAGGCACTGCATTATCAGCTGTAATTATCTGCACTGTGACGGGACAATCAGTGTTCCCTCGTGTTGTTGATCTGAAAACATGTTAAACTGACGTCTTCTGGAGGACGAGGAGAGTCACACTTCACACTCTTTTTACTGCAACAAGAACACTTTATGGCTGTCTGCATTCTCTGCCATAATAAATTCTAGTACATTACTGAGATCTTATTGCACCACTATTCTCTCTTCCTCATCCCCTCATCTGTCTGCTCCATGTTAATTTGGTTTTGTGGTGTGTTGCTGACTTCTGCTCCTGGTTTTAAACTCCCTCTTTCGGTCTCATCCCTGTGACAGGAGTACTTACTGAGCCTGGGCAACACAGAGTGTAACCCCCAGATGTTCCTGGAGAATAACAGCAGTCTGGATAAGTTGCTCATCGTCATTCAGAACGAGGACATCTCAGCCCACGTCAACAAGGTAACATTACCATCCTGGCTGGCTGCTAGGATGAGTCAATATCGCCACGGCACCAGACAGAATGTTGTCTGCACAGGGAGAATTCTCCTCAGCCCCCGAGAAATAGTGGAATTCAAATTGGACCTGTTGAATTGATTTTAAATCCACCAAAAACCTGGATGGTGCACAGATACTTTTGGTCATGTAGCGTATGTGGACAGCTGCTCATCAAACATCTCGTCCCAAAATCATGGGCATTAATATGGAGTTTGTCCCCCCTTTGCTGTTATAACAGCCTCTACTCTTCTGGTAAGGCTTTCAACTAGATGTTGGAACATTAATGCGGGGACTTGCTTCCATTCAGCCACAAGAGCATTAGTGAGTTGGGACACTGATGTTGGGCGATTAGGCCTGGCTCGCAGTCGGCGTTGCAATTCATCCCAAAGGTTTTCGATGGGGTTGAGGTCAGGGCTCTGTGCAGGGCAGTCAAGTTCTTCCACATCGATCTCGGCAAACCATTTCAATATGGACCTCGCTTTGTGCACAGGGGTATTGTCATGCTGAAACAGGAAAGGGCCTTCCCAAACTGCTGCCACAAAGTTGGAAACACATAATCGTCTAGAATGTCATTGTATGCTGTAGCGTTAAGATTTCCCTTCACTGGAACTAAGCGGCCTAGCCCGAACCATGAAAAACAGCCCCAGACCATTATTCTTCCTCCAAACTTTACAGTTGGCACTATGCATTCGGGCACATAGCATGCTCAGATTAGCCCGTCGGACTGCCAGATGGTGAAGCGTGATTCCTCACTCCAGAGAACGCGCTTCTAGTGCTCCAGAGTCCAATGACTGCGAGCTTTACACCACTCCAGCCGACGCTTGACATTGAACTTGGTGAACTTAGGCTTGTATGCGGCTGCTCGGCCATGGAAACCCATTTCATGAAGCTCCCAACGAACAGTTATTGTTCTGATATTGCTTCCAGAGGCAGTTTGGAACTTGGTGGTGAGTGTTGCAACCGAGGGAAGTTCTTTTTTACGTGCTTCAGCAGTTGGCGGTCCCGTTCTGTGAGCTTCTGTGGCCTACCAATTCGTGGGTGAGCCGTTGTTGCTCCGAAACCTTTTCACTTCACAATAACAGCACTTACAGATGACCGGGGCAGCTCTAGCAGGGCAGAAATTTAATGAACTGACTTGTTGGAAAGGTGGCATCCTATGACGGTTCCACGTTGAAAGTCACTGACCTCTTCAGTAAGGTCATTCTACTGCCAAAGCTCGTCTTTGGAGATAGCATGGCTGTGTGCTCAGTTTTATACACCTGTCAGCAACGTGTGTGGCTGAAATAGCCGATTCAACATGTGTCCACCTACTTTTGTGTATTTATAGTGTAAACGGTGTTGTTTTAATTGAATATATAGACAGAGCTGGATGACATGATCTTCATGGCAACTAGTCTAGACAGTCATCACCTCTCTCACACAAATGTTCATTTCGATGTTAAGGATGAATTTAAAGCTGTATGTGTCTTATTTAAAGGTTGATTCTGAACCATGTTCTCCCTGTCAGATCCCAGCTCTGGTGTCATTGAAGAAGCTGTCCACGGTGAGCTTTGCAGGAGTTGACAGTCTGGACGATGTGAAGAACCACACCTACAACGAGCTCTTCGTGTCTGGAGGATTCATAGTGTCTGACGAGTTTGTCCTCAACCCAGACTTCATAACACACGGTGAGTCTGCTGAAGCAGTCTCAACTGTCATCAACATTCATTGTGATGTGTGGGATCCACATGTGAATATTACGAGTTATGCACTTTTTTTTCGGTCACCCTTTTTTTCTATACAGTCGGATAAATTCCACAGAGACTGTTAATGAGATCCATCTATATTCTAATTGAAAACAGTATTTGGCCAGTTGTTTTTCCCCCCCTTACAATTCAATCATTGTTTTGTGTACCATGTAGCTGTGTCATTACATTCTGGTTAGGGAAGTGGTTATATATTGACTACAGACGGAAAGGGAAAAGTCAACTAATGACTGGTCATTGATTTGATGGGATCAGTGTGTGTTGTGTTCCCTGTGCAGACTTGTGTTGTGTTATTGTATTCCCTGTGCAGACCGGTTGCAGGCGTTCCTGCGGTTCCTAGAGGAGCAGAGCTCTCCAGAGAACCCCTGGCAGTGGAAGATCCACAATAAGTCCCAGAAGAAACTCAAAGAGCTGGGCAGGTCGGAAACTATCTCTACTACTACCATTCAGCATGACCCGAGACATTGACCTCTCTCAATCCATTCAGTAACTACCTCCATCCTATTGGACTGCCAAGTCAACCAATGAGGAATGTCTCTGGGAAGTCCAAAGTATTAGTTGTGACTGTTTTACGTTTGGTACTTTATTAGGATCTCCATTAGCTGTTGCAGAAGCTACTCTTCCTGGAGTCCACATGAAACATAATACAGAATGACATAATATAGAACATCATTAGATAAGGACAGAACTACATGAAAAAATGTAAAGGCACACGTAGCCTACATATCAGTACATACACACAAACTATCTAGGTCAAATAGGGGAGAGGCGCTGTGCCGCGAGCTGTTGCTTTATCTGTTTTTTGAAACCAGGTTTGCTGTTTATTTGAGCAATATGAGATGGAAGTTCCATGCAATAAGGGCTCTATATATTCTTTCTTGAATTTGTTCCGGATTTGGGGACTGAAAAGACCCCTGGTGGGATAAGTGTGGGCCAGCTGCAGCTTAACTAGGTCTTTCCTTGCGGCACTGGACCACACGACTGGACAATAATCAAGATTAGACAAGACTAGAGCCTGCAGAACTTTCTTTTTGGAGTGTGGTGTCAAGGCTGAAAAACAAAACACACATTATAATCACATTATCATGCTTTCATCCAATACTTTTTTTTGTGTGCTTTTTGTCTTACCTATTCAGACTGTTTTAGTAACATACAGCCCCACCTCCTCTCTCCTCTTATAGGTTGAACAGTGATGCCATGGCTCTCCTCAACCTGCTGACAGCCTATCAGAAGAAGCACCTGGTGGAGTTCTTACCTTACCACGAGTGTGATGCCCAATCACGTCAGGCCCCTGATCTGGACTGCCTGGTCAAGCTCCAGGCTAACCACACTCAGCACCGCCACTTTATCTTCCTCACAGGTACCACAGCATCATTATCGTGACACATCGTCTCCTAACCCTCAGTGGTACATTATGTGTATTAACTGAACAGCCCTGTCTTATTTGTCCCTCCAGAGAGGCGCTTTGAGATGTTCATGCAGTACTCCAGGAACGGCATAGTGATCGCCAGCATTGATGACATCATGACCAGTTTCCACAGCCTGATTGGCTCCAGAGATCAGAAACAACTGCCCACACCGCTCTCCACTGGTGGGTGATGTCAACAACAACTTCACAATTACATTGCTCTTTGGCCCTGTTCAAGTACTATCAATTGCATCTCTTTCCTTGAAGTGAAGTCCAAATGTTTTATGGTCAAATTGTCAGTATTGAATACATCAATCTTTTCCCCTGTCCCTTCTTTATCTACTTCCCTCTCCCCTTCTCTTCCCCTCTTCCTCGTTTCCCCTCTTCCTCGCTTCCCCTCTACTCCCTCGCTTCCTCGTCTCTTCCTCTCTCAGTAGTGCATGATGAGTGTATAGAAGAGGAGGATATGTCCCTGGACTCTGATGACGACAGCCACAACCAGGTGATCGTACAGCATCCTGCCCAATCCCAGGAGGGGGTAGCAGCAGGGGGCATGAGGGACTCAACCCAGCAGCCTCCCTTGCCAGAGTCAGACGAGTTCCGGCCCCCTCTCCCCGACCAGCTCAACACCCCTGGCCGACACACCCCCTCCTCCCTCTCCTACTCCAGCAGAACCCCCAACCTGTCCAACTTCGCTGCTC
The DNA here is from genome assembly GCF_029448725.1 of Salvelinus fontinalis. Classification (NCBI taxonomy): domain Eukaryota; kingdom Metazoa; phylum Chordata; class Actinopteri; order Salmoniformes; family Salmonidae; genus Salvelinus; species Salvelinus fontinalis. The sequence continues at coordinate 30,751,810 of NC_074672.1, read as the reverse complement.
TCAAATCTGCCATCTCCCAGTTCAAAGCCTCCAACCAGATTGGTAGGGCGGACATAGGCAGCACTTCGCCAGGAGGGTTTTCTGTCAACCCCCACCAGAGCTTCCTGTGTCCGTCTACCCAGTGGGTGTCCTACTCTGGCTCCTCCGGCTACACAGCCTCCCCAGCCTACCCCGCATCGCCCTGCAGCACCACCCAAGAACAGGACTACAGAAACCCAGCCGCAGTACCTACTACAGCCCCAGGGTCCACTCTGACCAGCCAGGCTCCCCTCACCCTACCGGACATCCCCCAGCCTCCCCCGCTTCCTCCACATCTCAAGATGGGTGGGACTCTGTCCCAGTCGTTTAGCCTGCCTGGCTCTGTTAGTGGAGCGGCCGGGGTTGGTGTTGGAGCATCTATCTCCACAGTCAGCAGCACTAGCACTCTGCCCAGCACAGCCATAGTGTCCTCTTCTCTTTCCACTGCACTAACATACTCCGACCCTACTGTTGCCACCACAGCCTCCTTAGGCCTGAACTACACTCAGAGCGACATGGTCCAGCTTGGCTACCCGTCAGCGGTCAGCTCCAGCGCTAACGGGACCCCCACCCAGCAGGGGGACAGGAGACTCAGTGGGCCCGGGGAGAGCCCATGGGGGTTAGGAGGAGGAACCCCTAACAGCCAGGGAGGGGCCAGGCCTGGCTCTGTCTCCCATAGCGGTCTCACCCAAGGTGGGGAGAGGACAGGCACTCCTGGTGGCAGTACCCCTGGAAGTCAGGGGGGCAGGACTCCAGTGAACAGTGTAGAAAGCCTTGGAGCGGGTATGGCTGTTCCCTCTTTGGCCACCAGGGGGGGCTCAATAGCTAGGCCCATGCTGCCCATCCATGGAGGGACTGGAGGCAGTCGAGGTGGAGAGGCCAGTGTCCAGCCACACAGCGGTGGTGGCTACGGCTGTTTAGGTGCCATGCCTGGACAGATGGGTATGGGACGCGGCGGCATGGGACGCGGGGGTATTGGTCCCAGGTCGTTAGGGGGGTACAGAGGGAGAGGAGCCCCACAGAGAGGCCCCTGGCCCAGGCCGGGAGTGGGACCCGAACGGCCGGATGGTGGTGGACCCTGCGGACCCTCCTGGGGTTACCCGAAGGGGAGGGGAGGGGGACAAGATTACTACTCAGATTACACATACTCACACAACTACTCCCCCTGAACAGACAATCATGATTAGAGGGGGGAATGGACATGCCACACTCAGAGACTGGTAGAGCTGTCTGAATGTACATATTGACTTGTCATAAACACTTTGAATTGATAAAGGTCAGAAGGATCCTGTTTTTTTTACAAATAAACTTGATACAGGCAGTGCCGAGTGTCGATACTGTCGTAACCGTACGCTCTTTACATGTAAGCTGTTTCAAACCCCTGTTCCGACCACTATATTTATAATTGTCAAGAAATGTAATGGCCTTCCAAGCGTCTCGGTTTTGTTTTATTTTTTATTCTTCTTTTTTTCCGGTTTGTGAACAAGGGGAAAAGGGCAGACTATTTTTTTAAAGAAAGAAAAAAGATCAGTGAAAGGCACCACTTTCGCTGTTGGTTTTCTTTTTTACATCCTTGGTTGTTCCCCCAAAAAGATCTATTAAAATAAACATGTTTCAAATCATATGTTGTTTTTATGACTTTTAGCATGATCATGATGACTAGCAATCAAAAAGCATGCTCCACAGCTGTCACCACCTGTTATTGGGCTCTCTTTTAATACTTCTAGTATACCCCATTCAGGTCTGTCCCTCAGTTTAATGATGAATGAATAGTCCCGACAGCCTATTGGACAGATGAGGCTTAGCCTATCATGGAGGTGTCAAGCTTCTTAACTCTGTAATGGGATGGATTGTTGTAGAAAAAAATGTGTACTAACATTTTGGTATGGAGCGCTAAGAACTTCCATGAATCTATAACTGACATCTGTCGTTGGTTTAATGAGTAGCAACCACAAGGTTCAGAAGTATGACGGTAGGGCTGCATTTACGCAGGCACCAAGCTTTTTTTTTGTAGTAATCTGATTGGCAAAATACCATTAATTGAAAGAACAGAATTGCGTTGCCTGTGTAAACAGTCTACTACTCCATCACAATAAATGGGACTTTGGTACAGAAGAAATGACAAATTCTGATATTTTTTTACACAAGTTGACCAATCACAGATCTTTTTAAGAGCTGATGTGATTGGTCAAAAGACCAATTAGTGCAAAAAAATATCAGAATTGGGCTGCCTGTCTAAGTGCAGGCTTTATTTTATCCTCTCCTATCAGCTGATTCATCAAGACCTTGATATTGTGTCAGTTGTGTTAATGCCTGGCTTGACCCAAAAGGCTGCATACAACATAGCTAAGGTCAGGACTAGGGGTTGTCTTGGAGAAAGTGAAATAGCCTATAAATAATTGATGTCTTCATTTTCCTCTCTGTATCAGAGGGTTTCACCACCAGAGGGCACTCCTATTGGATAATATGTAGCTGTGTCATACCAACCAACACACACCTTTTTTAAAATGTTACCTTAATTTAACTAAGCAAATCAGTTAAGAACAAATTCTTATTTACAATAACAGCCTACGCCGGCCAAACCCATAGGGCAAATTGTGCACCGCCCTATGGGACTCCCAGTCACGGTCGGTTGTGATACAGCCTGGAATTGAACCAGGGTCTGTAGTGACACCTCTAGCGCTGAGATGCAGTGCCTTAGCCCGCTGTGTCACTCGGGAGCACAGTCCTCCTATACCACTTCCAAGGCGTGTGCCTTTTGCATTTGACTTTTTGTACATTATTTGGTCACAAATATGGATCATATGGAGCTCTGACATACCAACATCTGCAGAGGACACTGATTTTCAGCCAGGTAAGATTTTCATACAACATTAAAGTTGCTATTCAGTTACCTGTCTCTTGCCATTCAGATGAAATGGTACAATGTGATATGATTTGTTTTGGTTTATTGTGTTAGAATATGTATATTTAGGTCATAATTTTAAAGTCCATGTTCCACTACCATACCCCATCCCTAGGTGGCAGCAGTGAGGCCTGATCAGAAAGTGATTGCTCTCAGATGCAAGTGATTAGTGATTGCAGAGGAGGCTGGTGGGAGGAGCTGTAGGAGGGCGGGCACAGTCCTATAACACCTCCAACCAGCCTCCTCTGGATTGTAGATTAATGTAGCCTCTCAGCGTTTGTGTATGCCTTTTGCATTTGACTTTTTGTACATTATTTGGTCACTGATATGGAGCTCTGACATGCCAACACACTCTCAGCCAGGTAAGGTGTTGATAACCTACAGCACAGGTGTCAAACTCATTCCACGGGGGGCCGAGTGTCTGCGGGTTTTCACTCCTCCCTTGTACTTGATTGATGTATTAACATCACTAATTAGTTAGGAACTCCCCACACCTGGTTGTCTAGGGCTTTATTGAAAGGAAAAACCAAAAACCTGCAGACACAAGGCCCTCCTTGGAATGAGTTTGACACCCCTGACCTACAGCATCCAAGGCTGCGTTTACACAGGCAGACTAATTCTGATCTTTTGCCCAATTATTGGCAAAGAATCGGATCTGATCTGTAAAAAGACAAATTATTTGCAAAAGATCAGAATGTGTAAATGTGTAAACACAGCCCAAGTTTATATTAAATAACCTGTTTCTTGCTATAGAGCACAGGTGTCAAACTCATTCCATGGAGGGCCGAGTGTCTGCGGGTTTTCGCTCCACCCTTGTACTTGATTGATGAATTAACATCACTAATTAGTTAGGAACTCCCCACACCTGGTTGTCTAGGGCTTTATTGAAAGGAAAGACCAAAAACCTGCAGACACAAGGCCCTCCGTGGAATGAGTTTGACACCCCTGCTATAGAGTACCACAGTATGAGTCATAAAACCTAGCTGTCAAAAAGGGAAATTGTTCCAATTGTTTTCCACCATTTATTTTCCCATAGTTTTTAGACACACCTAAAAGAATGACTGTTTTGTGTAGGCTTACCCTGGCATGATGTTTTGATAACTGTGTAAGTCCCTATAGACAAGGTGACATCAATATATTCGCCTGTATTTACCCCCCAAAATGAAATTCTAATTAGCTGCTAATGTGGCTATCATAAAGAAGTACAAATGCCATGATGATCTGGACGAGATTGCCGAATCAAAGGAAATAATCTCTGGATTAATAACCTAAGGAATTGGCTAAATTTCTTTAAATGTACAATTCTGTGAACTGTCTAGTGCAAGTTTAAAATTGATACAATACCTGTTAGCAAAGGTGTCAGCTAGAGATGATGTGCAGGAGCTTGACGGGATTTGTAGTCTTGCATAATGTCTATTTTGATGCTAATTAGCATTTTTGAATCTGAGAGTAAATGGAGCTGAATGTATTGATAAAAGTAACCTTTTCAGTGAGAGATTTACATGGTTATTAAAATGTCACACCAGGGTAAGCCTACACGAAACAAAGCCCTTATTTTAAGTGTTTCTAAAATTAATGGTTGAAAAACGATTGGAACCATTTCCCTGTTTGGCCGCTAGGTTTTATATATATTAAGACATCTCCATTGTGGGTCTCTATTCAGATGAATTGGTACAAGGTGATATAACATGATTTATTTTATCATGTAGACTTTTGGTTTACATCAGTTCAGAAGTAAGGTCACAATGGATCATCAGGCATTTTTGCGAGAGTAGGATGATGCCCATGCGTCTCAGGTCAGATTGGTATCATCCGCTGTATAGTAAAGGGTAAGAATCGGAGAGGGTGAACTGAGGCTAGCTAATGCTAGGTTAGCTAATGCTAAAGCAACCTATTGCACTTGGTACCTACTCGCTCCAACCCTATGAGTCGCATTTTCATGGAACGCAATGGGTTGTTTTAACATTAGCTAGTCTAGCATGCTGACGAAAATGGCAGTTTAATAAAAAATATTTAAATCGAGAATATTTATAATTAATCTCATTATGGGATAATTAGGGGTACAGCGCCATCTCCCATCACAGGATTAAAGTAGGTTTTTCGAGCCATATCTCACGCCGTCTCTGCGGTGTCGACATTCTGTCACAGCATCGTTCCGACTAGAGAGCGAAGTAATGAACGTCTAGTCAGGTTTTTGGGGGCATATCCCAATGAGCTAAAGCTTTGATAGTAACCCCAGGAGTTAACACATCTATATTTAAGCTTACTTGAAAGGAATTTATCAATGGCTGCCCCAGGATGTCTGACAAATGAGGTTGGAACACATTATGCCCACTAAGGTAACACTAAGATTGCAGCAATGTTTCCTACGCGCTCTATAGACCAGACTATGTTTGTTCAGTTTGCACAATACATACTGATGTGGGCCTTCCTGCACCATAAATCAGCATAATTTCACTTTGACATCGTTTGCTCCATATGACTCATCTAGAATTCTTGACACAGCTTCTTTCCCAGAGAGAAATGTAATATTGTTTTGCTTCATGTTATGAGGCACAATCTGAGACACAACTTTCAGAAAATCTTCATTTCAGATGCAGAGATGAGAATAAAAGCATCAACATGCCTGACATGGAGTGTGACTCTTCTTGCTTTTCAATCACTGACTGCTATCAAACAGAAGTTAATGTGGATTGAGAGTTAGAGTTGACATTAGGGCTGTGTTTACGTGACATCCTGTCATCACTCTGCCTGTGGGTGTCATGTCTGTCTGGGATGTGATAGAGCAGGGGTGTCAAACTCATTCCAAGGAGGGCCTTGTGTCTGCAGGTTTTTGGTTTTTCCTTTCAATAAAGCCCTAGACAACCAGGTGTGGGGAGTTCCTAACTAATTAGTGATGTTAATACATCAATCAAGTACAAGGGAGGAGTGAAAACCCGCAGACACTCGGCCCCCCGTGGAATGAGTTTGACACCTGTGTGATAGAGCCTTCTGCAGCTGCATGCCTCCGTCCCTCTCTAGCCTGATGGCTGTTTTGACAGTTCAGTAATAGACTCATGAGACTGAGAGGGGATAACTTCACTCAGTACTGAATGTAATTTCAATTTTGCTGTTGAGAATTAACCCCCCACATCCACTGTAATTGGATTCCTGATTTGAATAATTTTGAATCCTTTTGGATCCAATTCAAATCCCTGCAAAACAAATAGGCTGGAAATAGGACCGAGTGCACTAATTGAAGCGTAATGGAGTATTTTACTTTGGGGGAGGGCATTTTTTCACCTATTCAGTGGGCTTCCCTGTACATTCTGGTAATTTATTACATCTCCATTCAGTCTGGAATGCACAAACCATTAAGCCCAGTATCACTCAGTTCCAAACCCACCTACTCTCCCATTCTCTTTCTAAAACTCTGCATCTGGCAGCCTGCCTATGTGGGTTAGTGGAAACTAAGTTTGACTTGAGCCTGCATAATACGTTGATCTGTAAACTGTCAAATGGATGGTAAGCAAATGGAATTAATTGATAGGTATTTTTTCTGTGCTCATGTAACAGTATAACTTTACGTCGTCCGGGGCAACACTACTTAAGTCTCAGAGCAAGTGACGTAACTGATTGAAATGCTACTAGCGCGCACCCGCTAACTAGCTAGCCATTTCACATCCGTTACACTCATCATCCCCGTCCTGTATTGCAGTGTGGTTGCATGATTTCTGAATGTGATTAAATTGGGTTGTATTTGGATGTGTATTATGTTCTTGTACATGCCCTCACCTACCTATTTATTTGGACAGTGAAGCTAAAACATTTCATTTGGCTCTGTCACCATTTTGGATTTGAGATGAAATGTTTCGTATGAGGTGACAGTACAGAACGTCACCTTTTTATTTAAGGTTATTTTCAAACGTATGTTTTACTGTTATAGAAATGAAAGCAATTTATGCATCTAATTTATGCTTCCTTTGAAGGTGTCATAAGCACAAATTCACTCCGTGTATTACTTTTTGTCAAAAGTTTATTATTTGGTCCCATATTCCGAGCAAGCAATGACTACATCAAGCTTGTGACTTTAGAAAAAATGTTGGATGATTTGCAGTTTTTTTGGTTGTTTCAGATGTTGTGCCCAAATGGAAATGAAAGGCAAATAATGTATTGTGTCATTGGAGTCACCTTTAATTATAAATAAGAATATAATATGTCTCGGAACACTTCTACATTAATGTGGATGCTACCATGAATGATTATGAATTAATTGTGAATTATGATGAGTGAGAAAGTTAGAGGCATACATATCATACCCCCCAAAATGCTAACCTTCCCTGTTATTGTTAGTGATGAGAGGTTAGCATGTCTTGGGGGTATGATATTTGTACATGTAGGAGACAGGTGACTTGAATACACTGAAGTAGTTTCATATTTTCCAGAGAGCAGTAATATACAAAGATGCATGTCAGATCCACTAGGTGACGTCTTCCCATGATTAATCATAAAACCACCACTCAACACCCCACATGTACTCGTTCACATTGCAGCCATGCTGATGCTTTAACTGCCACTCTCAAACAGCAGAACAACAGGACTCTCAACCCAGCTGTGTCTTTCCTTTAAATGGACCGGGGGGGAAAAAAATAAGATTAGCGGGATTTAGCAAAGGAACAATTGACAAATCACCCTGTATCTATCCCTGTGGTAATCTCCGTAAACCAGACCCTAGCTCATGTCATCTCTCATGCAATAGCCCTGTCCTCCCTGACAAAACTGGTCATGAATAACAGAGACTAAACACAGCGTTATCTCTAGTGGGTTAGAGGAGTGACAGAGAGATTAGGTAATGCTTACAGGGAGAATGACCTGTATGTACGTACAGTACCAGTCTAAAGTTTGGAAACCTACTAATTCAAGGGTTTTTCTTTATTTTGACTGTTTTCTACATTGTAGCATAATAGTGAAGACATCAAAACTATGAAATAACACATGGAATCATGTGGTAACCAAAAAAGTGTTAAACAATTCAAAATATATTTGAGATTCTCCAAAGTAGCCACCCTTTGCCTTGATGACTGCTTTGCACACGCTTGGCATTCTCTCAACCAGCTTCACCTGGAATGCTTTTCTAGCAGTCTTGAATGTGTGCTGAGCACTTGTTGGCTGCTGATTCCTTGTCTCTGTGGTCCAACTCATCCGAAACCTTCTCAATTGGGTTGAGGTCGGGTGATTGTGGAGGCCAGGTCATCTGATGCAGCACTCCATCACTCTCCTTCTTGGTCAAATAGCCCTTACACAGGCTGGAGGTGTGTTTTAGGTCATTGTCCTGTTGAAAAACAAATGATAGTCCCACTAAGCGCAAACCAGATCGCTGCAGAATGCTGTGGTAGCCATGCTGGAACTAAATAAATCACAGACAGTGTCACCAGCAAAGTAACCCCACATCACACCTCACGGTGGGAACCACACATGCGGAGATCATCCGTTCACCTACTCTGCATCTCACAAAGACACGGCGGTTGGAACAAAAAATCTCAAATTTGGACTCATCAGACCAACGGACAGATTTCCACTGGTCTAATTTCCATTGTTTGTGTTTCTTGGCCCAAGCAAGTATCTTTTAATTTGTGTCCTTTTTAGTAGTGGTTTCTTTGCAGTAATTCAACCATGAAGGCCTGATTTTTTTTTTTTTTTTTCAGTCTCCTCTGAACAGTTGATGTTGAGATGTCTGTTACATGAACTCTGAAGCATTTATTTGGGCTGCAATCTGAGGTGCAGTTAACTCTAATGAACTTTGCAGCAGAGGTAACTCTGCAAAGTAGAGTTGCAATTCAACGGCTCAAACACGAGAATCGTGTGGCACGGTCTACAGTCAATCACGGATTAAAAAAAGAAAACCAGCCCCGTCGCGGACATCGACGTCTTGCTCCCAGACAAATTAAACAACTTCTTTGCTCGCTTTGAGGAATATACAGTGCCACTGAAACGGCCCGCTACGAAAGCCTGTGGGCTCTCCTTCTCCATGGCCAACGTAAGTAAAACATTTAAACGTGTTAACCCTCGCAAGGCTGCTGGCCCAGACGGCATCCCTAGCCGCTTCCTCGGAGCATGCGCAGACCAGCTGGCTGGTGTGTTTACGGACATATTCAATCAATCCCTTTCCCAGTCTTCTATGCCCACTTGCTACAAGATGGCCACCATTGTTCCTGTCCCCAAGAGAGCTAAGGTAACTGAACTAAATGACTATCGCCCCATAGCACTCACTTCAGTCATCATGAAGTGCTTTGAGAGACTAGTCAAGGATCATATTGCCTCCACCCTACCTGACCCTAGACCCACTCCAATTTGCTTACCGCCCCAATAGGTCCACAGATGATGTAATCGCCATCACACTGCACACTGACCTCTTACCTACAGTTGAAGTCGGAAGTTTACATAAACTCAGTTTAAATGTATTTGACTTAGGTGTTTCACAATTCCTGACGTTTAAGCCTAGTAAAAATTCCCTGTTTTAGGTCAGTTAGGATCACCACTTTATTTTAAGAATGAAATAATAGTAGAGAGAAGGATTTATTTCAGCTTTTATTTCTTTCATCACATTCCCAGTGGGTCAGAAGTTTACATACACTCAATTAGTATTTGGTAGCATTGCCTTTAAATTGTTTAACTTGGGTAAAATGTTTCGGGTAGCCTTCAACAAGCTTCCCACAATAAGTTGGGTGAATTTTGGCCCATTCCTCCTGACAGAGCTGGTGTAACTGAGTCAGGTTTGTAGGCCTCCTTGCTCACACACACTTTTTCAGTTCTGCCCACAAATTTTCTGTAGGATTGAGGTCAGGGCTTTGTGATGGCCTCTCCAATACCTTGACTTTGTTGTCCTTACGCCATTTTGCCACAACTTTGGAAGTATGCTTGGGGTCATTGTCCATTTGGAAGACACATTTACGACCAAGCTTTAACTTCCTGACTGATGTCTTGAGATGTTGCTTCAATATATCCACATACTTTTCCTTTCCTCATGATGCCATCTATTTTGTGAACTGCACCAGTCCCTCCTGCAGCAATGCACCCCCACAACATGATGCTGCCACCCCTGTGCTTCACAGTTGGGTTAGTGTTATTCAGCTTGCAAGCCTCCCGATGGTCATTATGGCCAATCAGTTCTATTTTTGTTTCATCAGACCAGAGGACATTTCTCCAAAGGTACGATCTATGTCCCCATGTGCAGTTGCAAACCGTAGTCTGCCTTTTTTATGGTGGTTATGGAGCAGTGGCTTCTTCCTTGCTGAGCGGCCTTTCAGGTTATGTCGATATAGGACTCGTTTTACTGTGGATATAGATACTTTTGTACCTGTTTCCTCCAGCATCTTCACAAGGTCCTTTGCTGTTGTTCTGGGATTGATTTGCAATTTTCTCACATTCATATCTAGGAGACAACGTGTCTTCTTCCTGCGTGGTATGACGACTGCGTGGTCCCATGGTGTTTATACGTGCGCGCTATTGTTTGTACAGATGAACGTGGTACCTTCAGGTGTTTGGAAATTGCTCCCAGGGATGAACAAGACTTGTGGAGGTCTACAATTTTATTCTGAGGTCTTGGCTGATTTCTTTTGATTTTCCCATGATGTCAAGCAAAGAGGCACTGGTAGGCCTTGGAATACATCCACAGGTACACCTCCAATTGACTCAAAGGATGTCAATTAGCCTATCAGAAGCTTCTAAAGCCATGACATAATTTTTTGGAATGTCCAAGCTGTTTAAAGGCACAGTCAACTTAGTGTATGTAAACTTCTGACCCACTGGAATTGTGATACAGTGAAATAATAGATGATAATAATAGATGTCCTAACCGACTTGCCAAAACTGTAGTTTGTTAACAAGAAATTTGTGGAGTGGTTGGTAAATTACTTTTAATGACTCCAACATAAGTGTATGTATTCTTCTGACTTCAATTGTATGTAAGAATGCTGTTCATTGACTATAGCTCAGCATTTAACACCATAGTACCCTCCAAGCTCATCATGAAGCTGGAGACTCTGGGTCCAGGAACCCGCCCTGTGTAACTGGGTCCTGGACATTCTGACGGGCCACCCCCAGGTGGTGAGGGTAGGAAACAACATCTCCACCCCGCTGATCCTCAACACTGGGGCTCCACAACAGTGCGTTCTCAGCCCTCTAATGTACTCCCTGTTCACTCATGACTGCGTGGCCATGCACGTCTCCAACTCAATCATCAAGTTTGCAGACGACACTACAGTGGTAGGCTTGAAGACCAACAACGACGAGATGGCCTACAGGGTGGAGGTGAGGGCCCTCGGAGTGTGGTGTCAGGAAAATAACCTTGCACTCAACATCAACAAAACAGATGATCATGTACTTCTGGAAACAGCAGAGGGAGCATCCCCCCCCATCCACATACACAGGACAGTAGTGGAGAAGGGGGAAAGTTTTAAGTTCCTCGGCGTACACATCACGGACAAACTGAAATTGTCCACCCACGTGGACAGCATGGTGAAGAAGGCGCAACAGCTCCTCTTCAACCTCAGGAGGCTGAAGAAATTTGGCTTGTCACCTAAAACACTCACACTTTTACAGATGCACAATCGAGAGAATCCTGTCGGGCTGTATCACCGCCTGGTACGGCAACTGCTCCGCCCACAATCGCAAGGCTCTCCAGAGGATAGTGCGGTCTGCACAACGCATCACCGGGGGCAAACTACCTGCCCTCCAGGACACCTACAGCACCCGATGTCACTGGAAGGCCAAAAAGATCATCAAGGAAAACAACCATCCAAGCCAATGCCTGTTCACCCCGCTATCATCCAGAAGGTGAGGTCAGTACAGGTGCATCAAAGCTGGGACCGAGAGACTGAAAAACAGCTTCTATCTCAAGGCCATCAGACTATTAAACAGCCATCACTAACATAGTGGCAGCTGCCAACATACAGACTCACATCTCTGGCCATTTTAATAAATGGATTTAATAAAGGTATCACTAGTCACTTTAAATAAAGCGACTTTAATAATGTTTACATATCCTACATTACTCATCTAATATGTATATACTGTATTCTATACCATCTATTGCGTCTTGCCTATGCCGCACGGCCATCGCTCATCCATATATTTATATGTACATATTGTTATTCATCCCTTTACATTTGTGTGTATAAGGTAGTTGTTGTGTATTTGTTAGATTACTTGTTAGATATTACTGCACTGTCGAAACTAGAAGCACAAGCATTTCGCTACACACGCATCAACATCTGCTATGTGTATGTGATCAATAAACTTGGATTTGAATTTAAATGCATTCTAGGTGACTACCTCATGAAGCTAGTTGAGAGAATGCCAAGAGTGTTTAAAGCTGTTATCAATGCAATAGGTGGCTACTTTGAAGAATCTCAAATATAAAATATATTTTGATTTGTTTGACACTTTGGTTACTACGTGATTCCATATGTGTTATTTCATAGTTTTGATGTCTTCACTATTATTCTACAATGTACAAAATAGTAAAAAAAACTTGAATGAGTAGGTGTGTCCAAAATTTTGACTGGTACTGTATGTGTATATGTATGTGTGTCACCAGTGCGGCCTGTCCCCAGTCCAGGGCCATCTTTGAAAAGGTGCTGACATCATGTATTGACCAACACACTCTGGCTGCGTTTACACAGGCAGCCCAATTCTGATCTTTTTTTCCACTAATTGGTCTTTTGACTAATCAGATATTTTCCGAGCTGATCTGAAGACCAATTAGTGAAAAAAAGATCAGAGTTGGGGTGCCTGTCTAAACGCAGCCTGTGTAGTTTAGACATGAGATTGGAGTGGTGATGACTCTGATGCTTTGCATTCATTCTAAGTGGGCATGTCTGCATGATGCCATGAAATCAGGTGCTCTCTATTTCCATATTAAGCATTTATTGTGATGATGGGGTTCAAGAAGAAGAAGATTATGGTGATTAAAGATGATTATAATTAGCAGTGACTTGATTTTGATAAGACTGATCGTCACCCTCTCAGATTGACTGCACAATGATAATTTGATTAAAGATTTAAGATTAATCAAAGACATCTGACCGGCTTTCCTTTGATACAGTATGTCAGATTGCAATTTATGGCTACTGGTGACATCTCCTTGACATTATAGAAAGGATTACATCTAATCCTATGCAATCTCAATCCTATCCTGACCACCTTCCTTCCTAAAGTTTGCATCCAGATTTAACAACATCTGAAAACATTTAGAGGACTTCGATGTGGTGGCTTAGACAAAGAGATGTATTTTTCCTTGAAATCACTACTTGTGTCTGGCCAGATGATGAAAATCTCTATGCACCCATATGTCATATCTGATCTCTTTGCCATTGACCTAATGTTCTCACAGGCAGCAGATTTTGCTGTGCTGAATTATCCTATTGCAGCTCTACATGCATGTCTGATATGTGTGTGTGTGTGTGTGTGTCCACCTCTGTTTTTAGTTTGATCCATTTCAGATACTGCAGCATGTAAGCCTGTCATTTGAAGCATGCTAGATTAAAACAGAACAAAGCAAAAAGAAACCAGCACATTTCGCCTCAGATTTGCTTGGAGAAAGTGGCAGCACGCCATCGTAGCGTTTATCATTGCAGCTCGCATTTGTGTGGCGTTAGTACCAATGTTGCAAGTGTTCAGTGCTGATGGATCAAAGAGATGCCGCCTTTGTGGGCTATTCCAGTTGGTGATGTGTTTTTGTGGGCTTGTTGACGCCTGTTGAGGTTTCCGTTCTACCACATGCCAGATAAACAACCATTATAGACATAAGTCCTTATTGTTGGGGCTAGATTGCAGTGCAACAAGTTGATAGGAGATGTGTGGTATTAGGAGTTTCGACATCGGTTACATTTTGGGTTCTGTGAAATGCTATTGTTACTACCAGGTAGACTCCTGTCACAGGTAGATTGTGGTTTTCAGGGAAGGTTAGTGCACAGGCACTAGATTGTAAACTAGGACACTAGAAACATTAATTGAATCACAAATTTATTGGATTAAAACCCACGAGTCGATTGATGCACCGTCAGAATCTGTCAGTTTAAGCAAGCTTTTTCCATTGGATGCGTCTTAATCCATCACATCCGCCAACGTTGCACTTCCGCATCTGCGGTGAAAGGTGGCAAAGCTAGAGTTGTTTTGTCAGACCATGAGACATTCCTGAGAAGGCTGATTTTTGGGATGTCTGTAGTGTCCAAACGGTTTGTCCTATAAACTATTATGACCTCTCTATGTAAAGGGGAGACCCATGAACACGATGGTTCTCTACGACCTCCACAAGTGTCAGGGGACCATCGATGAGACGACTTCTGTCTGTAGCATCGGAACCGTTTGTGCTACAAACTAATGTCAACCTTGTTTGACTGTCTTTTTTGTGTGTTTTTTTTGTTGTTGTTGCCATTCATGAATCTGTTATTCAATGCGTTTCTCTAGGTTATAGTAATAAAGTCCAAATTAAATATTTTGATCAAATGTTTTTAATATACAATACCAGTCAAAAGTTTGGACACAACTACTCAGTCAAGGGGTTTTCTTTTCTTTTTCCCCCATTATTTCTTTTTTTCATTGTGAATAATAGTGTAGACATCTGAACTATGAAACAACACATATGGAATCATGTATTAACCAAAAAAGTGTTAAACAAATCAAAATATATTTTATATTTGAGATTATTCAAAGTAGCCACCCTTTGCCTTGACAGCTTTGCACACTCTTGGCATTCTCTCACCCAGCGTCATGAGGTAGTCACCTAGAATGCTTTTCAATTAACAGGTGTTCCTTGTTAATTTGTGGAATTTCTTTCCTTAATGCATTTGAGCCAATCAGTTGTGTTGTGACAATGTAGGGGTGGTATACAGAAGATGGCCCTATTCGGTAAAAGACCAAGTCCATATTATGGCAAGAACGGCTCAAAGAAGCAAAGAGAAAAGCCAGTCCATCATTACTTTAAGACATGAAGGTCCGTCAATGTGGAACAATTCAAGAACTAGTGCAGTCGCAAAAACCATAAAGCGCTACGGTGAAAGTGGCTCTCTGGAAGACCCAGAGTTACCTCTGCTGCAGAGGATAAGTTCAGTTAACAGCCTCAGAAATTGCAGCTCAAATAAATTCTTCAGAGTTCAAGTAAGAGACACATCTCAACATCAACTGTTCAGAGGAGACTGTGTGAATCAGGCCTACATGATTGAATTGCTGCAAAGAAACACCAATAAGCAGATACTTTGCTTGGGTCAAGAAATAAGATCAATGGACATTAGATTGGAAATCTGTCCTTTGGTATGGTGGTGCTTTGCTGGTGACACTGTCAGTGATTTATTTAGAATTCAAGGCACACTTAACCACCATGGCTACCACAGCATTCTGCAGCAATACACCATCCCACCTGGTTTGTGCTTAGTGGGACTATCATTATTTTTTTTTAACAGGACAATGACCCAAATGGGCTGTTTAACCAAGAAAAAGAGTGATGGAGCGCTGCATCAGATGATCTGGCCTCCACAATCACCCAACCTCAACCCGTTTGGGAGGAGTTGGGCCACAGAGACAAGGAAAAGCAGCTAACAAGTGCTCAGCATATGTGGGAACGGCTTCAAGACTGTTAGAAAAGCATTCCTCATAAAGCTGGTTGAGAGAATGCCAAGAGTGTTAAGCAGAGGGTGGATACTTTGAAGAATCTAAAATTTTAAAATGTTTTCATTTGTTTAACACTTTTTTTTGGTTACTACATGATTCCATGTGTTAGTTCATAGTTTAGATGTCTAAACTATTATTCTACAATGTAGAAAATAGTAAAAATAACTTAACCCTTGAGTGAGTAGGTGTGTCCAAACTTTTGACTGGTACTGTATGTTTGATACCTACAGTGCCTTCAGAAAGTATTCAGACCTCTTGACATTTTCCAAATTTTGTTACGTTACAGACTTATTCTAAAATAAATGTTTTCCTCAATCTACACACATTACCTGATAATGACAAAGCAAAACCAGGTTGAGACTTTTGCTAATTTATATATATAAAAAGAAAAACGGAAGTATCACATTTACATAAGTATTCAGACCCTTTACTCAGTACTTGGTTGAAGCACCTTTGGCAGCGATTACGGCATCCAGTCTTTTTGGGTATGACACTTCAAGCTTGGCACATCTGTATTTAGGGAGTTTCTCACAGTTTTCTCTGCAGATCCTCTCAAGTTCTGTCAGGTTGGATGGAGAGCGTTGATGCACAGCTATTTTCAAGTCTCTCCAGAGATGTTTGATTGTGTTCGGGCGCTGGCTGGGCCACTCAAGGGCATTCAGAGACTTGTCCCGAAGCCACTCCTGCGTTGTCTTGGCTGTGTGCTTTGGGTTGTTGTTCTGTTGGAAGGTGAACCTTCTCCCCAGTCTGAGAACCTGCTCCAGAGCGCTCAGGACTTCATTAAGGATCTTTCTGTACTTTGCTCAATTCATCTTTGCCTCGATCCTGACTAGTCTCCCAGGCTCTGCCGCTGAAAAACATCCCCACAGCATGATGCTGCCACCGCTACGCTTCACCATTTTATTTATTTATTTATTTCACCTTTATTTAGGGATGGTACCCAGTTTCCTCCAGACGTGACACTTGGCATTCAGCCCCAAAGAGTTCAATCCTGGTTTCATCAGACCAGAGAATCTTGCTTCTCATGGTCCTAGTCTTTAGATGCCTTTTGGCAAACTCCAAGTGGGCTGTCATGCCTTTTACTCAGGAGTGGCTTCCGTCTGGCCGCTCTACCATAAAGGCCTGATTGGTGGAGTGCTCAAGAGATGGTTGTCCTTCTGGAATGTTCTCCCATCTCCACAGATGAGCTCCGTCAGTGACCATCAGGTTCTTGGTCGCCTTCCTGACCAAGGCCCTTCTCCCCTGATTACTCAGTTTGGCCGAGCAGCCAGCTCTAGGAAGAGTCTTGTGGGTTCAAAACTTCTTCCATTTAAGAATGATGGAGGCCACAGTGTTCTTGGACCTTCAATGCTGCAGAAATGTATTGGTACCCTTCTCCAGATCTGTTACTAGACACAATCCTGTCTCGGCGCTCTACGGACAATTCCTTCGACCTCATTGCTTGGTTTTTGCCTGACATGCACTGTCAACTGTGAAACCTTATATGGATAGGTGTGTTCCTTCCAAATCATGTCCAATCAATTGCATTTACCACAAGTGGACTCCAATCAAGTTGTAGAAACATCTCAAGGCTGATCAGTGTAAAGAGGATGCACCTAAGCTCAATTTCAAGTCTCGTAGCAAGAGGTCTGAATACTTATTTACATAAGGTATTTGTCTTTTTAATTTTAAAATACAATTGCAAAAATTACTAAACCGGTTTTCGCTTTGTCGTTATGGGGTATTCTGTGTAGATTGCTGATGTTATTTAATACATTTTAGAATAAGGCTGTAACATAATGTGGAAAAATTCAAGTGGTATGAATACTTTCCAAAGTCACTGTAAAGAGGTACTAAGATAGTATCTTACATTTAGCTATTTGATTTTGTATGCCCCCCCCCCCCCCCCTTAAGGATCCAAACCTTTTTTCAATTTTTGCCTAAAATGACATACCCAATTTCTAACTGCCTGTAGCTCAGGACCTGAAGCAAGGATATGCATATTCTTGATACCATTTGAAAATAAACACTTAGAATTTTGTGGAAATGTGAAATTAATGTAGGAGAATATAACACATTAGATCTGGTAAAAGATAATACATAGAAAATATTTTTTTTGTACCATCTTCGAAATGCAAGAGAAAGGCCATACTGTATTATTCCAGCCCAGCCGCAATTTAGATGTTGGCCACTAGATGGCAGCAGTGCATGTGCAAAGTTTTACACTGATCCAATGAACCATTTACATTTACATTTACATTTAAGTCATTTAGCAGACGCTCTTATCCAGAGCGACTTACAAATTGGTGCATTCACCTTATGACATCCAGTGGAACAGCCACTTTACAATAGTGCATCTAGGTCATTTTAAGGGGGGGGGGGGGGGGGCAGAAAGATTGCTTTATCCTAGGTATTCCTTGAAGAGGTGGGGTTTCAGGTGTCTCCGGAAGGTGGTGATTGACTCCGCTGTCCTGGCGTCGTGAGGGAACCATTGCATGTATGTTCAAAATGTTGTATAAAGACTGCCCAAATGTGCCTAATTGGTTTATTAATACATTTTCAACGTCGTCATTGTGCACTCTCCTCAAACAATAGCATGGTATTTTTTCACTGTAATAGCTACTGTAAATTGGACAGTGCAGTTAGAGTAACAAGAATTGAAGCTTTCTGCTCATCAATGTCTATGTCCTGGGATTTTTTTGTTTGTTACTTACAACCTCATGCATATCACATTAGCCTACGTTAGCTCAACTGTCCCGCGGGGGGGGGAAACACCGATCCTGTAGAGGTTACGAATTAAAATGTGTTCGCATGATAATTCCTGTTTTTGAAGTCCAATCTTTCAAAGTGCGGGAAACCTATTTTCCTACAGCAACAATTGTCTTCATATTCTTGCTGAATCTTTTTAACCCTCCTGTTGTTTTAGTTTCATGTTAATTAATTCTGTGTTCCCAGTCCAAAATGACCGCCCCATCATAGCTGATTGTAAATACATTATATATGTATTATTACCTAATGTTGTGTTAGATATTTTTTATCAACTTAACTTGTAATGTTCACAAGAACTTTTCAACTTCTTTTTGCTATTTATGGCCTGTAGCCCTCATTGACCTGAGCTCATACAACTCGTTTTTGAGTAAAAAAAGCATAATGTATGGATTATTTTGACTATAACAAATACTCAGATGAAACATATTGTGCTATTTATCACAGATTACTTTGTGTCAAAGTTTAACAAGGACATTTGTTTTGAAACCATTTCAAATTTTCAAATAGTGGCAGTATTTTGTCATCAACCCGGGATATGACGTATGTTTTTGGCCCTGAGGTCATCCTGATAACATTTTCAGCCGACAGCCGACCTCTCCTCTCAGGTGGGGATGAAGACCAGGATAAATTCCAATTCTTTGACCGGAATGTAACAACAACCTCAGCAGGGCCCTCTTCCTCATCACTGGATTGTTCCACATCGGTTGTCTCTTGGTCTTGATCATATTCTGTGTTGTCTTCAACTTCTGACACTTCCTCCTCTAATGCATCTTCACTGTCAGTTTCCTGGTCTCTCTCCTCCTCACCAGTGTCATTATCAAAGATATGATCAAGAGCCTCACATACAGTATATCGTTTGGTCATTGTGCTGCCACAAAATGAATTGTAAGCAAGGCCTCAAAAAAGCTTTATGAGCTGTGAGAAAAGTTCTATATAGTATTGAAACAATGTTGCGATTGTTTGTGAAAATGCCAAAAGGTGTGGTTCCTGTGGGGGAATGATTCTATTGGGGAAATGTTCCCGTGGGGGTTGCCATGAAAGCCAAGAAGGGGAGTGAGGTGTGTGTGTGTGTGTGTGTGTGTGTGTGTGTGTGTGTGTGTGTGTGTGCTCAAACACGCATGCATGTGTGGGTCTGGGAGAGGAAGTGTGTCCATCTGATGAATGAACAGTGTAGTCTCACCCATTCATTTCTAATGGCCGGTCATTTTTGACCAGGAACACCACAGGTGCACAAAAGTTAAATAAAACAGCCCAAATTTTTATGAAAATCATCAATGTATTTGTGTGTTCAGATGCCCTGTGTGGACAAAGTCATCGAACCTTATGACAATCAGATTAAATTAACTAAATGTTTCAGAGAACCTTTTGAGCCTGTAATCAAACCCACAAATGCTGATGCTCCAGATACTCAACTAGTCTAAAGAAGGCCAGTTGTATTGCTTTTTTAATTAGCACTACAGTTTTCAGCTGTGCTAACATAATTGCAAAGGGGTTTTCTAATGATCATTTAGCCTTTTAAAATGATAAACTTGGATTAGCTAACACAAGTGCCATTGGAACACAGGAGTGATGGTTGCTGATAATGGGCCTCTGTACGCCTATGTAGATATTCCATTAAAATCAGCCGTTTCCAGCTACAATAGTCATTTATGACATTAACAATGTCTGCACTGTATTTCTGATCAATTTTATGTTATTTTAATGGACAAAAAATGTGCTTTTCTTTCAAAGACAAGGACATTTCTGTGGCCCCAAACTTTTGAACAGTATATATTTGCGGGGGCGTGTGGTTCGCCGGTGACCTGATTAAATCACGATTAACTTTAATCCCATGAAGGAAAAAAAAAAGAAGACAATTCCAAAAACTCTATTACTCTAACAGCTTTTGTGGATATCAGCCAAGTCCAAAATGTCCCAATAGGACTTCATCAGTGTTCCCCAATTCTGTCCCAGCCCTTTCACCCGAATGTGTCCGCTCATGCTCTCCCATCCATTTAAGGATTTAAAAGGAATTAGCTCATGTTAAATATAATAGGAAATCTGTCTACAATCTTCCCATGCTTACACCAATGCAATATTTTTACACTTCAGGGAGAAGGGAAGACCAATGCTTTTGGAGTTCATGATTTTAAGGAGAGAAAATAAGTCTCTCCAGTGCCGGAGTTCGTGCCGTTCAATTAACCTTGCTCTAACCTTCCACAATAGCATGGGCAGAAATATACAGTCTTGCCAAACTCAAAACCTGGTCTTCAATGAGACAAAGAGGAGGAACATTAGTTAGAGCCCTTATATAGACCTGTGAGGGTCTCTCTTTCACACTCTCCAGGGCTCAGCGATCATTTGAGGATAGTCCGGTTAGATGAAGCCTTCCAGCAGAGAAAGAGAATGAGGATGTCATTTTTGTGTTCCATTTAGACCACCTGATACATGTCTATTGTAAGTCAGGGGCTCAATTCTTAAAGTGCTATTTGTCAGCGACAGGCTCTGATTAACTAGGAGAGTCCGCTGGCGCCCCACTCCCACTGCAGCGCTGGTTGCTCCCTGGCCAGGGTGGCCCTCAGATCCCCGTTCTGCTCCTCCATCAGAGGCTCCATGAACACCACCCGCTTGTTGATGTTGGCCTTGGTTGGGTCCCTGTGGCTCAGTGTGGGGGAGAAGATGGAGGCCAGGGTGTTTGGGTCGTAGGCTGGGATCGGGATGGCCGGGGGCAGGGGCTGCTTACAGCACCCACAGCGGCAGGGCGTTAGGTAGAGGTACATTAGGATGACTACCAGGGTGACCACGCAACCCAGCAAGGTTGTGTAGCCCGTGTTGAAGGTGTCAGGCATAGGGCGGATCACGGTGACATTCACCTCCCTGGTTGCATTCAGCATGTGTTTGTAGTCCAGGGCTGTACACAAGTAGACTCCCGAGTCGTTCACCTTGGCTGCTGGGATCTCCAAGGTCCCGTTAGGGAACACGTTGATGAGGGTGTCGTTGAAGCTCATCTGGGTCAGGTACTCCTGATTTGGCGAGACCCACGTGTATGACAGCTCTTTACCTCGGAGAGAGGTTTGGCAGTCCAGACGGACCCTCTCCCCCTCGTTCACCATGAGGTTGGAGAGGAGAACAGCCATGGGCAAAGAGACCACCTTCCCCACTGTGCAGTTTTGGAAGTAGAGGGAGTGTCGGAGGAATCGGACCGAGGCGCGCGGCTCGCCGTAGATCAGGCAGGTGTGCTCATCTGTGAAGTCCCTGACCGAGTCGAAGCCCCTCTGTTCCCAGTGCCAGAACACACTGTACATGGAACACTCACACAGCAGAGAGTTGTTATGTAGGTACAGCCCCTTCTGCACCGACCCCGGCAGTGCCTTCACATCCTCCCAGGGTAGTGTGGTCATACGGTTGGACGACAGGTCCAACATGGTGAGAAACGGATGACTGTGGTCCTGTATGGAAAAGAAGGGGAATTCTGTGACTTGGTTGAGGCTGAAGTAAGCCTTCCTGAGGCTGCTCAGACCGCTCAGCGTCCCACCCTCCACGCGGGTGATACGGTTGTTGTAGAGCAGCAGCTCCTCCAGCCTCCACAGACCCTGCAGGAAGTGCTGCTCCAGCACCCGCAGCCTGTTGGAGGACAGGTCCAGGTGACGGAGGCTGGAGGTGTTTTGGAAGACCCCATGGCCCAGCGTCGTGAGTTGATTGTTTGCCAGGCGGAGGGTGTCCAGTTTGGTTAGGCTGGAGAAGCTGCCGGGGCCCAGCCAGCCCAGCCGGTTGTAGCTGAGGTCCAGGGTGACGGTGGTGGGGGGCAGGAGGAGGGGCAGTCTGGTGAGGCCCTGGGAGCCACAGCTCAGTGTGTCTGAGGTGCAGAGACAGATGGAGGGGCAGGTTCCCTTTGTGGAGGGGAGGAGGAGGCACAGCAGCACTACAGTGTCTGGAGAGAAGAGGGAGGTCATTCTGCTCTGGCCTGGTCTCCTAGGGAGGAAAGAGATTTGTTATGTAAATGACCCACCATGGTTGAATGAATGCAGTGGAAAGAGATTGTCAACGACCAGTGACTATTACAATGGTCAGAATACTTTTACAAGGCTGAGAATGGAATAGAGTATGAACCATAAAAAGCCTTTAACCTATAGGTCAGTTTTACCATGCATGCACAAACCTAATGTATCCAGGGATACAGAATTTAAAAAATAAATACAAATTCTTATCACATGACTGATCACATATATCTTATTGTAAAGTGTAACTGAACATTTTGTTTAGGAAGAAACAGTCACAGCAGTAACAACTCTTTGAGATATCCTGATGCATGTTTTTCCAGAATGTTCTGACTTTGTAGTCAAGAGTAGTAATACAGGAGTGGAAGAACAAGGGGTTAATAAAGAAAATACCTTTTACCTGAAGAGTACTTTCCCTCTCTGTACAACTGACTCAAAGGTTTGTCATCGTCCTCACCAAAAAGCAATTAAAACCGCATCGCTGCCACTGATTTAATAAGTGTCATGAATCAGATAAAAAAAAACACGAAGTTATTCAGATATTCGCTCTACCACACCAAGACCTGCTAAAACTAACTGCTCAAACAGCACGGAATCCTGACTGTTTTGTCTCTTTCCCCAAAGTACTATTTAATTCTAAGCAATCCTTCACACGAGTATCCAACTGTTCAGTCTAACTTCAGGACTTGTCCTTTTCCCAAAAGTAGTACTTCATGTTAAGCGAGCCACAGGTATCCAACTGTTCAGTCCGAAGTGAGAGCTTATGATCCCTTTCCCCAGCCAGAATCCTGAGCAAAGATGTCACTACTCTCCTCTTCTATCACTCACTCAGTCTCTGTCCACTGGTAAAGTTGCTCTGAGGGCTTTATCTGTCTGCCAAATGTGAGCGGTGCTTTATAAAAAAAATCCTGCAGTGCTTTGTGATGTTACAAACACAGCTCACTTAATCTCCTACAATCCCCTCCTCCTGCTGTTTGTCATTTAGAGCACAGCCCTGTCTCCCTCACTGTCATCTTTCAATAATGATGCTTTCCCTCCTTAGTCACTACTGATATGTTTTCTCTCAATAAATTCAAGCGACTTTATTGACATGGCGAGTTAAATCACTTGCATTGTCAAAGTATACATATAACAACAATGGTTGGACTAACAGTAATAAGGTAACAATAATAGTAGTAGTGAAAATTATTTTAACATTAAAAGCAACGAGAATAATGAATTAAAGTAATAGGAGGCTAGTTTTAACATGGTTGAAGAGTCACATGGCATGAAAGACAAAACAAAATGGCAAATGCTACTGTTGTATTGTACATTTCACTGGTCGCCCCTCAGGTTGTGGGAGGAGGTCGTATATTTGGCTGCCAAAACTGAACATTTTGTTTTTTCACCCAATAATATATTGATAGAATTTGAAACTTTCTAATTTTGGGAAAGAAAGATTCTTAGGTCGGTGTATTTGTTACAGTGTAACAGGAAATGCAGCTCTGTCTCTACCTCTCTCCAGAGGTAGAGTGAGCACAGCCTGTCCTCTCTGGGCAGTCTGGTTTGCCTGTGATCACCGGTCTCTATGGCCAGCCTGTGCTCACTGTCTGTCTGTGTCCTGTCTGTCTCTCCCTCTCCCTCTCCCTCTCCCTCTCCCTCTGTTCTCTTCTCTCTTTTAACCTAACTCCTGTGACTCTCTTTCTGCCATTAACAGACTGGGGGTTTAACATTAAACATTCAATACAGTGGTCATTGCCTTGTTGACAGTGTTCTTTCTACTTGATAACTGTTCAAATTGATGAATCCCAGAGGATTAATAGAGGGATATACACTACATGTATGTAAACCCCCGATGTCTCTCTCTCAACACATTTTTTTCTCTCTCCTCTCTAGGTTTGCAGTCATTAATGCTTCTCTCTCCACATAATTTTCTCTCTGTGTGGCGGGAAGATGTCTATTCCTCTCCACCCACCTCTCCTGTGCACTGTGTGGGTTTCTCTCCTCTCTCTCCCCCTCTGTCCCATCCTCTGTGGAAGTCTTTGATCCCTTCCTCTCTCTCTCCCCCCCCTCTCTCTCCCCCCCCCCCTCTCTCTCCCCCCTCTCTCTCTCCTCTCCCCTCTCTGTTTTCTTCCCTTCCATCCACTTCCCCTCTCCTCTCTCCTCTCTGTTTTCTTCCCTTCCATCCACTTCCCCTCTCCTCTCTCCTCTCTGTGGATTTGGCTGGATAGCTGCAGTCTATGCCTCTTGGTCACGGTGGTCCTGACAGCTCTGATTTCTGTCACAGTGCATTAGGTTTACCTCCTAGATACCACCTCCGCACTATACCTCATCGCCAGTGGGCCCATCCTGACTCCCACTCACTCATACAACCACAGTGCCAACCTGAGCCAGCCACGGGTGTAATGATGCATCTGGATCAGGCTTACTGACAGAAGGTGAACAGAAGGATGCAGGTGAGGATGGGGATTGGCTCCACACGTAGCTGTAGTACGTAAGGAATCCCATTTTACAATTCCTGAGATTTGTTAGATTAATCGTTTTTTTTTTGTTGAGTGAAATGTTATCCGTTTTTGATATTTGTGTTGCTCCAGGACAACCATTTGTGTAGGTGTTTTGATTTCAACAATAGTGGGTTAAAGATACTTTTATTATACTCCATGTTTATGTCGTGGGCATATCACTGCCATGGATAGATGGGAGAATTACACACAATCTTGCCCCAGGGCTGTTGTTGTCAGTCAGCTTGGCAGAGATACACACACCCACCCGCACATCACACATGCGATCCTTGCATACATTAAATGTGCTTGAAAGTATTCCAAAAGACCTTGAAGGTGTTATTTTGAATGTGATTTGTCCAATCTTATCCAAATAGTGAAGTAGTTCATGTAATAGAATGGCTGTATAGAGATAGCTGTTTAAGACAAAAGTATATTGACAATTTTATAATAAATGAGTTGCTCCCACCATATCGATAGGGGCCTTAATCCCATACATGATAGTGTGCTAATGTGTTCATCCCCTAGATGAGCTATAGACCTCTGCTTGAGAGCTGGTTCTTTCAAGTGCCGTCTGCTGTGTGTAGACGTGCTTCTCAGTCAGGTCGAATGGATCTCTCAGTATATGACAGTTGTGGTGGATATTTTGACAGCTATAACAGAGGGGTCATGATCATGCCCCGCTGGGTGTAATGTTGTAGCCCGTAGCCTCTGTCCATGCATTGGACATTTCAGGTTCTTGTGATATACTGTATATTGCATTTTATATATTTTTTTTATGTAGTTATCATTAAAAGGGAGAATCTATTCCTGATTTAGAGAATATTAAGTGATTGGTAACCCCATTCAGCTCCAGTGACCTATTACAATACATATAACCCTATTGGCCTACATAATGGGTCCTGTGTGTGTTCTTGAATTTGTTGCTTGATCACGCACTCCTAAGAGAAACAATTCTGATGCTTTTTCCACTGATTGGTCTTTTGACCAATCACATCAGCTCTTTTCACATCAGATATTTTTCATAGCTGATCTGGTTTGTCCAAAGACCAGTTAGTGAAAAAAATATCAGAAATAGGCTGCCTGTGTAACCGCAGGGTAAGAAGCGTATAAGCCCATAACGCTCTAGTTACAGAACATACTGCACTGTAATAACCTCTACAACCATGTCCATGGTATTAGGAGCCTTCTCCTCTACACTGGATGATTGACTGGGAGTCCTGTCTATCTACCTGCTTTGCAAATCCTACCTCCTCCCCTGCATACATTTGATTAGACTGAGCATATATGCAAACTAGTGCTATCAAATCAGCCAGGTTCAGAGGGGACCTCAAAGCATAAACCCTGACCCGATGCTTCCTGCTCCCAGCAGTAAGTGATTTGCTGCACACCATCTGCTGCCTGCACAGGGACAGTTACAGCATGCTGCACATGGAAATGTCTGCTCTTATCGTGCCCTTCATGTCCACTGTAAGCTACTATCTCTGTGGATGCACAGATTGAAAAGATTGGCTCATTCTGGGAAAGCAGAAGTCGTTCTTAGTTTTAGTCAGATGAACAGCTGCAAATGTCCGATCACCTCTGCAGCTGTCCTGCCAATAGAAGAGTGGCTGAGCTGCTGTCTTGTGGTTTGAACCATGGGTCTCTCTGTTCTATTTTCTATTGTATTCTTGGAGGTCACCAGCATGCATCTCTCTGGATGCAAGTAGCTGTAATTCTAATGCATGGGCAAACTGTGACAGAGAAAGAGGGAGGCTAAAATAGGTCCATCTGTCTGTTTTGACTATTGTATTGATCCAGCTGAATCCAGTGATCAACTCTGTAAACACATGTTGGGTTTGTCAATCCTAACGTGTTTGTATAGCCTCCTGTTCTCTCCCTGCCAATTATTAACCTGTGAATATGTACCCACTTAATTACCCTCCGTTTGAGCAGCTTTCTGTTAGCCCGGCCCACTGCCAAATTCTCAAATATGAATGAGTCAGCGGTGAGGATGAATAACAACATGGAGTTTAGTGTCTATTTATTTTGGTATCATTTTGCAGTCTGTATTTTTCACACAGCGGGGACAAGTTTTCTAGTATGTTCAACGATACTGTTTCATTGTGATGGGAAGGTAAATTGTAGATCCATGCACCCCTTGAATAATGTAAAGAAACATGTACTCTCCTATTTGAAAATGTCAGCGATAGCAATCCGATTTTATAGGTTACATAGAGAAAGAAGTTGCATATGAGACTTTGCACTCGTTACCCCACCTGGCAGTCACAGTTCAGGGAAACGCTTGGATGAAAAGGTTCAAGCCTGCCATCTAGTGGCTAGTGAAAAGAAAGATCAAAACATCTAGTCAATACTACAATGAATGTCCATTTCTCTCAGAAAAAATGACTATTAGATACATTGCTACAATAAGTGGATTAAACATGTGGGAATACAAAGCACAATAAAGCATACAAAATACTGCAAATATAATTCCTTTTGAAATATTGGAGAAAAGAGATGAGTCTCTTTGGGATCAGATACTGCCCAGCACATCTTCCCTGTCAAGCACATGCTTCCTGTTATATATTTCTCCTGCTAATGTATGTCTGGGTCTGTGATTGCAAGTCAATAAACATTTAATTGTGTGCCGAACAAAGGCTATAGGCTACTTGTTGTTTTTAATGCTTCCATGTTACGTAGCCCCTCACTGTCCATTATGATTACTAAAGGATTTCAATTAGAACTCAAAGGGATTACTACAACAGCTTGCTGCTTTCCCCTCTTCTCATGATAAATTATTATGTGTTGTGGCTGGACTTTGGTAATAACTGCACTTGTCTCTGTGTTCCATTACTGAGGGATATGAGTTGTGAAATGAGATCAGTGACTACTCTGCTATCAGTGATTGTGCTATAAAACATTATGGGCCAGAACAGAGTAAATTACATGACGTGATGGTGAGCCAGGTGCTCCCTCCTCTCCTCTCTTGGGTCGTTCCACCTCAAAGCACAATAAAGAGGATTTTGACACCCACCATCTCAGATTGTTCTGAAATCGTTTCTGTATTTACTAACATATATGATTAGCATTCCTGAAACATTATTTTGTTGAAATCAAATTTCTGAGAAATTAAGGTAATTGATTACACCCAAATTTACCCTCTTTTTTATTTATAGGATTCAGATAATATTCTAAAAATATAGTACTCAACATACAATTTGGACCAAACTTATTCCTACCAATGAGTAAGACATGACGAATCCCCCAAAATGGTCCAACGCCACCCATGTACTACTCACACCCCATGCCAATCCAACAACCAGTATACAGTATCAGTTCAATATGTTTGACAAGTAGTATGGACCTGCTGCTTGGTGTATTTCTTCTCCATACTATGTAATGTATTCCCTGTGCATCTAGTTTATTCTCCCCTGATCAAAGACATTAGTAATTGAAGTCACTTGCATTATTTACCATAAAGTAGTGTGAACGTACCAGTTTTTTTAAACACTAGATGCTGCTGTTCCTGCTATGCCACCACACAGTTTTGTCCATTTTGCTGGTCTCTTGTGTTTATTAAATAGATCACAACATTTTCCTTGCAATTTTAGGTAGAAAACCAATTTGTCTCATGATGAAAATAATCATCCTCACAATTAAAGCCGGTCCTCCATGAACGCAATTCAGTTTGTCCTTCTCTTAGCAACCTAATGCTTCAATCCAACTCTCCTTAGATAGTCCAACAAGTGGCCGCTCTGAGAGGGCTATCCCTATGATGTAATTCTCATATGAAGACTTTGATGGATAAATGGGCTAGGGACTAAAATGGTGTGACAAGACAACCATAATAAAAACAGTTATATATGTATTGGGATTAATCCCATAACGTTGAAACCATTAGAACTGCTGTAGTCAAATGGTTTGCTTGTTCACCAGGAATTGTCTAACAGCAACTAATCCCTTTTTTGACGGAAATAAACCACAGACAGAGGGGCTGTTTTTATGGACACACATTAAGCCTAAAACAAGGACAAACTGAATTGATTTCATGGAGGACTGTCTTGAAATATGAGTATGACCACACAATTTATTTTCATCATGAGCCAAATCTATTGGTTTTTTACTCAAAGTTGCAATGGAAATGTTATGATCTATTTAATAAGCACAAGAGAACAGCAAAATTGATGTGTGCGGTATAGCAGGAATAGCGACATCTATTGGTTAAAACATGGTACTTTCATACTACTTTATGGTAAATAATGCAAGTGACTTCAATTAATAATTTCTCTGAAAAGGGGAGAAAAAAAACCATCACCAGATTCACAGGGAATACATGACATAGTATGGAGATGCAATATTCCAAGCTGCAGCTTCATACTACTTGTCAAACATAGAACTTATACTGGTTATTGGTGTGGGGGGGTGCATGGGTGACTTTAGATTTTTTTTAAATATTCCTTGGTAGGAAGTAATTTGGTCCAAATCGGATGTTGGGCAATCCTACCTGTTTCTAACTACAGAAACCATTTCAGAAGAATTTGATATGGTGGGTGTCATGGCTATCTGAAATGACATGTAACAACTCTGCTCTACTTTTCTTTCCTCTCATCCTCCTCTTTCATCTCCTGTCTGGTAGTTATTAATAAAGACGGGCAGGCCATGAGCTGATTACTGTATATATCCTATACATCATCTCTATCATTATGGGAGATCGATGTATCTGAGAAATGTCATAATATTCTGATCGATTGGGCCAACCATGATATCATATCAAGGCCATGAAATGAATTATCATTGTCATCTACAGTATATGCTGAGAGAGACATGGGAGGGAGATATGATGGGGTGTGTATATACCAGAGTGTTTGAGGATGGCTCATGCATCTGTGTGGGTTTTCCAGCAGAGTTTTAGAGAGACAGACAGACACAGAGTTTATGATGATTAGTTCCATTATAGCAGTCTGTCACAGAACTGGGCCAGTAGACCCCCCCCCCCCCCCCCAGCCAGCTATGCCAGTTGTGCTGTTCAGTGAGCCTCTCTATCGGTTGTGCAGTGTCTCTGGCTCTCTCTGTCTCTTTGTGACACTGAGGGACATCAGAAGCGATGAGTGTTAAGCAGTTCCATCAAGGATCTCCGGGGCCATCCTCAGAAAATGAAACCGTCTCTAAACAGGTAACTCAATTTAACTCCTGGCCGCCTCTCTGCTGCGCTACAAGCACAAATACTTTCCCAGCTGATTGGATGAGGTAGAGCCAGAAAGGGCAACAGGAGAGGCCTATGCCACCTAAATTGCCTGGATATTGTCAGGGGAAGCTTTTTCCCCCTATAAATGGAGGAGTGGAAACTGAGGAGCAGAAAGGTTCAAGTTTTTCCCCTCCTTTTCAATCAATGAACGGGACTGGCTTTAATCAGGGCGGTATGGAGTGCTGAAGATGGCAGAATGGAGAGTTGCTCGCCTGGAACCGCTCCCAACTTTACCCACTGTTTCAAAGGAATCTTGATTGTACTGGAGAGGAGACACCTTGTCCCTGCCGTCACTAAGGGATTCAGAATGAAACCACAGGAAAGTGAACAGGTGAAAGTATAATGTCAGCTCAAGCTGCAGAAATGCCACTTTGAATTGAAGACAACATATAAAACTACTGCTATATATATACACTGCTCAAAAAAATAAAGGGAACACTTAAACAACACAATGTAACTTCAAGTCAATCACACTTCTGTGAAATCAAACTGTCCACTTAGGAAGCAACACTGATTGACAATACATTTCACATGCTGTTGTGCAAATGGAATAGACAAAAGGTGGAAATTATAGGCAATTAGCAAGACACCCCCAATAAAGGAGTGATTCTGCAGGTGGTGACCACAGACCACTTCTCAGTTCCTATGCTTCCTGGCTGATGTTTTGGTCACTTTTGAATGCTGGCGGTGCTCTCACTCTAGTGGTAGCATGAAACGGAGTCTACAACCCACACAAGTGGCTCAGGTAGTGCAGCTCATCCAGGATGGCACATCAATGCAAGCTGTGGCAGGAAGGTTTGCTGTGTCTGTCAGCGTAGTGTCCAGGGCATGGAGGCGCTACCAGGAGACAGGCCAGTACATCAGGAGACGTGGAGGAGGCCGTAGGAGGGCAACAACCCAGCAGCAGGACCCCTACCTCCGCCTTTGAGCAGGAGGAGCACTGCCAGAGCCCTGCAAAATGACCTCCAGCAGGCCACAAATGTGCATGTGTCTGCTCAAACGGTCAGAAACAGACTCCATGAGGGTGGTATGAGGGCCCGACGTCCACAGGTGGGGGTTGTGCTTACAGCCCAACACCGTGCAGGACGTTTGGCATTTGCCAGAGAACACCAAGATTGGCAAATTCGCCACTGGCGCCCTGTGCTCTTCACAGATGAAAGCAGGTTCACACTGAGCACATGAGCACATGTGACAGACGTGACAGAGTCTGGAGACGCCGTGGAGAACGTTCTGCTGCCTGCAACATCCTCCAGCATGACCGGTTTGGCGATGGGTCAGTCATGGTGTGGGGTGGCATTTCTTTGTGGGCCGCACAGCCCTCCATGTGCTCGCCAGAGGTAGCCTGACTGCCATTAGGTACCGAGATGAGATCCTCAGAGCCCTTGTGAGACCATATGCTGACACATGCACATTTGTGGCCTGCTGGAGGTCATTTTGCAGGGCTCTGGCAGTGCTCCTCCTGCTCAAAGGCGGAGGTAGCGGTCCTGCTGCTGGGTTGTTGCCCTCCTACGGCCTCCTCCACGTCTCCTGATGTACTGGCCTGTCTCCTGGTAGCGCCTCCATGCTCTGGACACTACGCTGACAGACACAGCAAACCTTCTTGCCACAGCTCGCATTGATGTGCCATCCTGGATGAACTGCACTACCTGAGCCACTTGTGTGGGTTGTAGACTCGGTTTCATGCTACCACTAGAGTGAGAGCACCGCCAGCATTCAAAAGTGACCAAAACATCAGCCAGGAAGCATAGGAACTGAGAAGTGGTCTGTGGTTACCACCTGCAGAATCACTCCTTTATTGGGGGTGTCTTGCTAATTGCCTATAATTTCCACCTTTTGTCTATTCCATTTGCACAACAGCATGTGAAATGTATTGTCAATCAGTGTTGCTTCCTAAGTGGACAGTTTGATTTCACAGAAGTGTGATTGACTTGGAGTTACATTGTGATGTTTAAGTGTTCCCTTTATTTTTTTGAGCAGTGTATATATATCACACACTACCGGTCAAAAGTTTAAGAACACCTACTCAGTCAAGGGTTTTTCTTTATTTTTACAATTTTCTACATTGTAGAATAATAGTGAAGACATCAAAATGATGAAATGAAACATATGGAATCATGTAGTAACCAAAAAAAGGGTTAAAGAAATAAAAAAATGAGATTCTTCAAAGTAGCCACACTTTGCCTTGATGACAGCTTTGCACACTTCATGCATTCTCTCACCCAGCTTCACGAGGTAGTCACCTGGAATGCATTTTAATTAACAGGTGTGCCTTCTTAAAAGTACCTTTATGTGAATTTCTTTCCTTAATGCATTTGAGCCAATCAGTTGTGTTGTGACAAGGTAGGGGGTATACAGAAGATATCCCTATTTAGTAAAAGACCAAGTCCATATTATGGCACGAACAGCTCAAATAACCAAAGGGAAAAGACAGTCCATCATTACTTTAAGACGTGAATGTCAGTCAATACGGAACATTTCTAAAACCATCAAGTGCTATGATGGATCTGTCTCCCATGAGGACCACTACAGGAAAGGAAGACCCAGAGTTACCTCTGCTGCAGAGGATACGTTCATTCGAGTTACCAGCCCAAATAAATTAGAAATTACAGCCCAAATAAATGCTTTACAGACCAAGTAACAAACACATCTCAACATCAACTGTTCAGCGGAGACTGTGTGAATCAGGCCTTCATGGTTGAATAGCTGCAAAGAAACCACTACTAAAGGACAACAATAAGAAGAGACTTGCTTGGACCAAGAAACACGAGCAATGGACATTAGACCGGTGGAAATCTGTCCTTTGGTCTGGAGTCCAAATTTGAGATATTTGGTTCCAACTGCCGTGTCTATGTGAGACGTGGTGTGGGTGAACGGATGATCTCCGCATGTGTATTTCCCACCGTAAGGCATGGAGGAGGAGGTGTTATGTTGTGGGGGTGTTTTGCTGGTGACACTGTCTGTGATTTATTTAGAATTCAAGGCACACTTAACCAGCATGGCTACCACAGCATTCTGCAGTGACACGCCATTGTCACGTTCCTGACCTGTTTTCCTTTGTTTTGTATTCATTTTAGTTGGTCAGGGCGTGAGTTGGGTGGGTTTGTCTATGTTTGTATTTCTATGTGGGGTTTTGTGTTCGGCCTGGTATGATTCTCAATTAGAGACAGGTGTGTATTGTTTGTCTCTAATTGAGAGTCATACAAAGGCAGCCAGGGTTTCACTGGTGTTTTGTGGGTGTTTGTTCCTGTGTCCTCACAGGACAGTTGAAGGTTAGTCACGTTTGTTGTTTTGTAGTTTGTAGTGTCTTGTTTGCTGTTTTTTTCATTAAAAGATGGCTTATTTCCCTCAATCCGCATCTTGGTCCTATCCATGCTCCTTCTCGTCTAAGGGGGAGAACAACATTGACTGCCTTTACAGCCATCCCATTTGGTTTGGGCTTAGTTGGCTATTTTACGAAGGAGAAGGATGGAGGGCTGCGTCAGATGACCTAGCCTCCACAATGCCCCGACCTCAACCAAATTTGAGATGGTTTGGGATGAGTTGGACCACAAAGTGAAGGAAAAGAACCCAACAAGTGCTCAACATATGTGGGTACTCCTTCAAGACCGTTGGAAAAGCCAAACTGTCATCAAGGTAAAGGGAGTCTATTTGAAGAATCTCAAATATAAAATATATTTTGATTTGTTTAACACTTTTTTGGTTACTAAATGATTCCATGTGTTATTTCATAGTTTGTCTTCACTCTTATTCTACAATGTAGAAAATGGTAAAAATAATGAAAAACCCTTGAATGACTGGGTGTTCAAAAACTTTTGACCAGTAGTAGTGTGTGTGCATATATATATATACAC
Organism: Salvelinus fontinalis; assembly: GCF_029448725.1. NCBI lineage: Eukaryota > Metazoa > Chordata > Actinopteri > Salmoniformes > Salmonidae > Salvelinus > Salvelinus fontinalis. Next base: position 30,717,956 of record NC_074672.1, on the reverse strand, counting down.
ACACACACTGGCAGCTTCATTAAATAGTACCCGCAAAACACCAGTCTCAACGTCAACAGTGAAGAGGCGACTCCGGGATGCTGGCCTTCTAGGCAGAGTTGCAAAGAAAAATCCATATCTCAGACTGGCCAATAAAAATAAAATATTAAAATGGGCAAAAGAACACAGATACTGGACAGAGGAAGATTGGAAAAAAGTGTTATGGACAGACAAATCTATGTTTGAGGTGTTTGGATCACACAAAAAAAAACATTTGTGAGACGCAGAAAAAATGAAAAGATGCTGGAGGAGTGCTTGATGCCATCTGTCAAGCATGGTGGAGGCAATGTGATGGACTGGGGGTGCTTTGGTGGTTGTAAAGTGGGAGATTTGTACAGGGTAAAAAGGATCTTGAAGAAGGAAGGCTATCACTCCATTTTGCAACACCATACCATACCCTGTGGACGGGGCTTAGTTGGCCAATTTCCTCCTACAACAGGACAATGACCCAAAGCACAGCTCCAAACTATGCAACAACTATTTAGGGAAGAAGCAGTCAGCTGGTATTCTGTCTATAATGGAGTGGCCTGCACAGTCACTGGATCTCAACCCGATTGAGCTGTTGTGGGAGCAGCTTGACCGTATGGTACGTAAGAATTGCCCATCAAGCCAATCCAACTTGTGGGAGGTGCTTCAAGGAGCATGGGGTGAAATCTCTTCAGATTACCTCAACACATTGACAACTAGAATGCCAAAGGTCTGCAAGGTTGTAATTGCTGCAAATGGAGAATTCTTTGAAGGACACAATTATTATTTAAATAAAAATTCATTGTTTATAACCTTATCAACATCTTAACTACATTTCCTATTCATTTTACAACTCCTTTCATGCATGTTAATTTGGAAAACAAGGACATTTAAGTGACCCCAAACTTTTGAACGGTAGTGTATATTACCTAGGATTATTATTAGTTTACACGAAAGCTACTTGGTTTTGACAAAACTAAAAGTGAGTCGGTTCCCTTGCGTGGGAGCCCTGTATCACAGAGGGTTGTGAAATGGATCTCATTATTGTGACAGCTAGATTAGCTCCAATGAGAAGAGGGGCATCATTCTCCTAACATCCATTAAGTCACTCAGTCCCTGACTCTCTTATTAGGCAAAATTATATCATCATAACTTTGACTTTCCACAGTCCTGCTTAGTAGTCAGCGTTAGTGCATCCAGGAAAGTCAATTTGATGAGTGCAATTTAATGTTGAGCTCAACAATGCTATCTTCTATTGTTATTAATTACAATAAACTTAGCTCAGTTAATTATTACAAATTAGTTAGTTACAATAAATTCCTATGCGGTTGATGCAGTGTCTCTGTCTGTCCTTTATCTGAGAGGACCCACTCATTTAGCTACATTGATAAAGAAACGGGTATCCAAAAGACTCAATTGAGCTCAGGTGCATCCTGTTTCCAATGATCATTCTTGAGATGTTTCTACAACTTGTTTAGAGTCCACACCTGTCTATATAAGGTCCCACAGTTGACAGTCCATGTCAGAGCAAAAACCAAGACATGAGGTGGAAGGAATTGTTCTTAGAGCTCCAAGACAGGATTGTGTCGAGGCGCAGATCTGGGGAAGGGTACCAAAAACATTTGTGCAGCATTGAAGGTCCACAAGAACACAGTGGCCTCCATTCTTAAATGGAAGAAGTTTAGAACCACCAAGACTCTTCCTAGAGCTGGGCGCCCGGGCAAACAGGGGAGAAGGGCCTTGGTCAGGGAGGGGACCAAGAACCCGATGGTCACTCTGACAGAGCTCTAGAATTCCTCTGTGGAGATGGGAGAACCTTCCAGAAGGACAACCATCTCTGCAGCACTCCACCAATAAGGCTTTTATGGTAGAGTCGCCAGACAGAAGTCACTCCTCAGTAAAAGGCACATGACAGCCCACTTGGAGTTTGCAAAAAGGCACAAAGACTCTCAGACCATGAGAAACAAGAATCTCTGGTCTTAAACAAGATTGAACTCTTTAGCCTGAAAGCCAAGTGTCACGTCTGGAGAAACCTGGCACGATCCCTACGGTGACGCGTGGTGGTGGCAGCATCATGCTGTGGGGATGGCTTTTAGCGGCAGGGACTGGGAGACTACTCAGGATCAAGGCAAAGATGAACAGAGCAAAGTACAGAAAGGTCCTTGATGAAAACCTGCTCCAGAGTGCTCAGGACATCAGACTGGGGCAAAGGTTCACCTTCCAACAGGAAAACGACCCTAAGCACATCCAAGACAACGCAAGAGTGGCTTCTTGTAAGTCTCTGAATGTCCTTGAGTGGCCCAGCCAGAGCATGGACTTGAACCCGATCACACATCTCTGGAGAGACGTGAAAATAGCTGTGCAGCCACTCTCCCTATCCAACCTGACAAAGCTTGAGAGGATCTGCAGAGAAGAATGGCAGAAACTCCCCAAATACAGGTGTGCCAAGCTTGTAGCATCCTACCCAAGAAGACTCGAGGCTGTAATCGCTGCAAAATCTTTTTCAACAAAGTACTGAGTAAAAGGTCTGAATACTTAGGTAAATGTCTTTTTTTTTTTTATATATATAAATGAGCAAAAAATTCTCAACCTGTTTTTGCTTTGTCATTATGTGTGTGTGGTTGGTGGATTAGGATACATTTTTTTCCGAATGCACTGTATGTGACGATACATGAAGAACCCACCCAGCTCTTTCAGTAAAGGGCCGTCAACTCTAACTCCCTGTTACTCAAGTGCATCTTCCAAAATATACTACTTGCTCTGAATAGACTTACAGACCTCCCATTTTATAAGAGCTTTGAAAGGGCTGTTCCCCTTCATTTCTTCTTCCGAGTTTAGAGGGCATATGCGTGTCCCAAGTCTAAATAGCACCTCTCCAATAGATCACCAGCATTGATTCTCAATGAACATCCAACCTGCTCTCAGACCGTAGGTCTAATTGAAACATAAAGGGGAGAACAGAAAAGTGATGTTGAGGCGCAGGTTCCAAAACAAACTATTTTACACTGCTTTCTGTGTCATGCTGAGGGAGAAAGAGAGAATAACTGAGTAGCGATAGAAAGCAGTCAGTGAGAGTGATTGTAGCCTGCAGAGGACCACCTTATGAAATCGCATGATCAGATTTTCAATAAGATTGCAGCCATAAATTTGTAAATGCGGACAAAGCCCTCCCTTGCCTCACTTCCATCGTTTTGCAAGGTCCAACATGTTTCTGCAATCCAATCGGGCTACAAGGCCACAAGGAGTTTCTCCTTATTTCTCAAATCCCAGAACAAATCACAAAGCTCAGCAAATCTAGGAGGCTGGCCAGCCCGAGGAGTGGCCCCAGGCTTAGATTTGCTTTGTTATTTGAGTGATTACACAATTATTACCAGCCGCCAATCCGCACGCTGTTGTGTGTGCGTCGTCACAAGGGCACTTCGGGGATTTATGCTGTTCTTCATTATTAAAATTTTAAATAGGCATGCTGATAAAGTTTATCCAAAATGAAACCCCACTTTTAAATAGATTAGTTTCCTGCTGCAAGGCCTAACCCTCGTCACAGGACCAGACTAATGAGAGATAAGGAAAATGGAGATAAGACAGAGGGGATGGAGGAAAAAAGGGAAGTGGAAAAGTGTGCTGAAAAAGTGTCTCCTCCCGCTTCGCTGTAGACTATGGGGAATACAACAAACACCACCATGCTGAAACTTGCCAAAATCCTCACAATCATTAATTAAAGCTAGAATCCTTAATTTAAAACAGTAACAGAGTTCTTCCTGCCCCTGTTTCACCCAAATCCTCAATCATTCATTACTAAATTCTTCTTTAAGAAGGCAAATATCATCAGTGAGAGTTGTGGGAGTATGGAGTGAATAGGAGAGGAGTGCCATAGGCTCCCACTCCTTTTCTATCTGTCAGTGTAGTCCAGCTGAAGTTGGCCCTCGCACCTCTGTTTGATTATTTCTTTATCTCTCTCCAGCTGGCTGGCAGTGAGTAACAGTAGTGACCTGCCAGATTGCTTCCTGGACCATATTTCCTGGGATGACTCCTGTGTTGCTGTTCGCTTCTGAGGTCACTGGATTTATGCTGGTTTTTACAAATCTCTGAAACACACAGAGCCACTATTTATTTCATGAACAAAAGTGTGGTTTGATAAATAATGTGTGAAATAAATATTTTCTGTGCTATGGATAGGCTGCGGAACAGTGAGCCAGGTATAATTTCGGTGCAGACATTAACTTCTGTCAATGGTTGTCGGGGAAAGGCGAGGACATTTGACTGTGAAATTAAACAGCTGCAGCTCTAGCGTGTGTGTGTGTGCGTGCGTCAAAGGAGGGCATGTCTTTGATCATATGCAGTCACTGAAATGTATTTTCTCTCTTTCACACTTGCACACACACACGCACACCCACCACCTCTGTTTACCTTGTTGCCTTTATGTGGGTGACATTTCTCTCTCTGCCTTAATTATGTGGCTGTCACTCATGTAAACGGTGTCTTTGAAGTCTCCCCCATGTTAATGGCCCTGGCACCTTTTTACAGAGGAAACAGCTCAGCAAGGTCACTGCAGACAAGGCCCCATCTGTCTCTGTGTAGCTCTCCTCTCCTGGATCCCAGATCCACCATTACACAGGCAATCGTCCCACCCCGCCAGCCCCCAGGGCAGGGACAATGGACCATCAATCTGATTTGCCCTGCTTATGACAGTATTGGCCAGATCTCAGCCCACTAACCCCCTTTAACTATTACAAGTATCACATTCTTAATGGTATGTGGTGCGATGGTGTTTAGTGTCTGTTTTCCTGCTTGTATCCCAGACCTTCACATGACTTCACAGCACATTTCATCACACCTGCTCTTCATAGTCACATTTTAAGAGAATACACAGAGAGGGTTGGATTCACTAGCGGACTTACCATTAGGCAGAAGAGGCGATTGCCCCAGGCTTCACATCAAGGGGCCCCATGAACTGGGTATAAAAATGTAATTTTTTGTAAACAAATTCTCCACTTGAGGCAAAGTAAATGAATAATAAAATCATTCATCAAAATCCATTTGTTTAAGCTAGAGATGGTATATCTTTATTTTATTTTTTTGGGCTGCGTCTCAATCCACTGCATCCTCCAATGTCAGCCTTCCGCATCTGCAGTGGAATGTGGCCGAGCTATAGCAGTGTTTGTCAGATTAGGAGACATCCCAAAAATAGGTACAGAAACGTCTGTAGCGTCCGAGCAGCTTGGGCTACAAACTACTGGGACCCCTCTATGGAAATAAACATGATGGTGTTCATGTTTTGCTCTACAACCCCCACGAGTGTCTGAAGGTAAGCTGGTACTGGGACGAAAAATGAATTCAAGTGAATAGGGCATACGAGTAATTCATATTTTATTTCCTGAGCGTTATTTTATCTCTTAGATATAGAACAGACACTTCAAAACACACTTCCTTTTGATTAAATGTTTAACTATCTGATATTCCATGTATGAATCCGTTATTCAATGCATTTCCATGGGCTAATAGCGGTGAGGCCAAATTCAATGTTTCATCAAATATACGGAAAAGAAATATAAACAACTGTTTAAAATATTTTTCTGAGTTACAGTTCACATAAGGAAATCAGTCAATTCAAATAAATTCATTAGGCCCTAATCTATGGTTTTGACTGGACATGGGTGCAGCCATGGGGGGGCCTGGGAGGGCATAGGTCCACCTACTGGGGAGCCAGGCCCAACTAAACAGAATGATCTTTTCCCCACAAAAGGGCTTTATTACAGGCAGAAATATTCCTCAACACCCACCTCACCTCAGACGACCCTGCAGGTGAAGAAGACGGATGTGGAGGACCTGGGCTGGCATGTTCACACGTGGTCTGAGGTTGTAAGGCAGCTTGTGGTACAGAAATTAGCATTCAATTCTCTGGCAACAGCTCTAGTGGACATTCCTGCAGTCAGCACGCCAATTGCGCTCTCCCTCAACTTTGATTGTCCCCAGCACAAAGTGCACCTGTGTAATGCTCATGCTGTTTAATCAGCTTCTTGATATGCCACACCAGTCAGGTGGATGGAATATCTTGGCAAAGGAGTGATGCTCACTTACAGGGATGTAAACACATTTATGCACAGAATTTGAGAGAAATAAGCTTTTTTGTACGTATTGAATACATGAAACGTGGGACCAATAATTTCAATGTTGCAAAATGACCTCCAGCAGGCCATAAATGTGCTTAAACGGTCAGAAACAGACTCCATGAGGGTGGTATGAGGGCCCGACGTCCACAGGTGGGGGTTGACTTACAGCCCAACACCGTGCAGGACGTTTGGCATTTGCCAGAGAACACCAAGATTGGCAAATTCGCCACTGGTGCCCTGTGCTCTTCATAGATGAAAGCAGGTTCACACTGAGCACATGAGCACATGTGACAGACGTGACAGAGTCTGGAGACGCTGTGGAGAACGTTCTGCTGCCTGCAACATCCTCCAGCATGACCGGTTTGGCGGTGGGTCAGTCATGGTGTGGGGTGGCATTTCTTTGTGGGGCCGCACAGCCCTCCATGTGCTCGCCAGAGGTAGCCTGACTGCCATTAGGTACCGAGATGAGATCCTCAGACCCCTTGTGAGACCATATGCTGACACATGCACATTTGTGGCCTGCTGGAGGTCATTTTGCAGGGCTCTGGCAGTGCTCCTCCTTGCACAAAGGCGGAGGTAGCGGTCCTGCTGCTGGGTTGTTGCCCTCCTACGGCCTCCTCCATATATATATATATATATATATATATATATATATATATATATATATATATATATATATACAGTGGGGCAAAAAAGTATTTAGTCAGCCACCAATTGTGCAAGTTCTCCCACTTAAAAAGATGAGAGAGGCTGTAACGGCTTTCCTTTTCATCCGAAGAGGAGGAGCAGGGATTGAACCAAAATGCAGCGTGGTTATATGACATGATTTTTAATAAACACGACGAACACTTGAATAATTACAAAACAATAAACGACGTAGACAGACCTGGACGACGAACTTACATGAAACACGAAGAACGCATGAACAGGAAAACTGACTACATAAAACGAACGAACAAACAAAACCGAAAACAGTCCCGTGTGGCGTAACATACATACACAGACGCTGACACAGGAGACAACCACCCACAACAAACAGTGTGAAAACACCTACCTTAATATGGCTCTCAATCAGAGGAAATGAAAACCACCTGCCTCTAATTGAGAGCCATATCAGGTCACCCCTTTAACCAACATAGAAACATATAACATAGACTACCCACCCAAACTCACGCCCTGACCGTCAAACACATACAAAATAACAGAAAACCGGTCAGGAACGTGACAGCTTGTGGAAATAAAACAACTACCAATGTAATCTCCTGAACCTTCTCACCTCCATAGTGGCGGCCACTATCTGGTTGCCCACGGTGAAGTAGTCTGGCGGGAACTCGTTGTTGCGGAGGTACTCCGAACGCACCACCAAAAGTCTAGGGGAGGGTCTGGGTGGGCGTCTGACCACGGTGGTGGCTCAGGCTCTGGACGAGGTCCCCACCCCACCATAGTCAACCACAGCTTACGTCTCCCCCTCAGAATGACCACCCTCTTACTCCACCCACCTAATTTAAGGGGCAACACCAAGATAAAGGACAGCTCCGGGACAAGGTAGCTCAGAACAGAGAGGTAGCTCAGGACAGAGGGATAGCTCAGGATAGAGAGGTAGCTCAGGATAGAGAGGTAGCTCAGGATAGAGGGGCAACTCCGGACTGAAGGGCAGCTCCGGACAGAGAGACAGCTCTGGACTGAGGGGCAGTTCTGGATAAATAACAGCTCCGGGCTGAGGGGCTGCTCATGGCTGGCTGACGGCTCTGGACGCTCATGGCTGGCTGACGGCACTGGCTGGTCATGGCTGGCTGACGGCTCTGGCTGGTCATGGCTGGCTGACGGCTCTGGCTGGTCATGGCTGGCTGACGGCTCTGGCTGGTCATGGCTGGGGCGGGAAGGTGGCGCCGGAAATACCGGACCGTGTAGGCGTACTGGCTCTCTTGAGCACTGAGCCTGCCCAACCTTACTGGTTGTATGCTCCCCGTGGCCTGACCAGTGCGGGGAGGTGGAATAACCCGCACCGGGCTATGTAGGCGAACCGGGGACACCATGCGTAAGGCTGGTGCCTTTAACCAACATAGAAACACATAACATAGACTACCCACCCAAACTCACGCCCTGACCGTCAAACACATACAAAATAACAGAAAACCGGTCAGAAACGTGACAGAGGCCTGTAATTTTCATCAAAGGTACACTTCAACTATAACAGACAAAATGAGGGGGAAAAAATCCAGAAAATCACATTGTAGGATTTTTAATGAATTTATTTGCAAATTATGGTGGAAAATAAGTATTTGGTCAATAACAAAAGTTTATCTCAATACTTTGTTATATACCCTTTGTTGGCAATGACAGAGGTGAAACGTTTTCTGTAAGTCTTCACAAGGTTTTCACACACTGTTGCTGGTATTTTGGCCCATTCCTCCATGCAGATCTCCTCTAGAGCAGTGATGTTTTGGGGCTGTTGCTGGGTAACACGGACTTTAAACTCCCTCCAAAGATTTTCTATGGGGTTGAGATCTGGAGACTGGCTAGGCCACTCCAGGACCTTGAAATGCTTCTTACGAAGCCACTCCTTCGTTGCCCGGGCGGTGTGTTTGGGATCATTGTCATGCTGAAAGACCCAGCCACGTTTCATCTTCAATGCCCTTGCTGATGGAAGGAGTTTTTCACTCAAAATCTCACGATAGATGGCCCAATTCATTCTTTCCTTTACACGGATCAGTTGTCCTGGTCCCTTTGCAGAAAAACAGCCCCAAAGCATGATGTTTCCACCCCCATGCTTCACAGTAGGTATGGTGTTCTTTGGATGCAACTCAGCATTCTTTGTCCTCCAAACACGACGAGTTGAGTTTTTATCAAAAAGTTATATTTTGGTTTCATATGACATTCTCCCAATCTTCTTCTGGATCATCCAAATGCTCTCTAGCAAACTTCAGATGGGCCTGGCCATGTACTGGCTTAAGCAGGGGGACACGTCTGGCACTGCAGGATTTGAGTCCCTGGCGGCGTAGTGTGTTACTGATGGTAGGCTTTGTTACTTTGGTCCCAGCTCTCTGCAGGTCATTCACTAGGTCCCCCCGTGTGGTTCTGGGATTTTTGCTCACCGTTCTTGTGATCATTTTGACCCCACGGGGTGAGATCTTGCGTGGAGCCCCAGATCGAGGGAGATTATCAGTGGTCTTGTATGTCTTCCATTTCCTAATAATTGCTCCCACAGTTGATTTCTTCAAACCAAGCTGCTTACCTATTGCAGATTCAGTCTTCCCAGCCTGGTGCAGGTCTACAATTTTGTTTCTGGTGTCCTTTGACAGCTCTTTGGTCTTGGCCATAGTGGAGTTTGGAGTGTAACTGTTTGAGGTTGTGGACAGGTGTCTTTTATACTGATAACAAGTTCAAACAGGTGCCATTAATACAGGTAACGAGTGGAGGACAGAGGAGCCTCTTAACCTGTCTAGGATGAGTGTGCCGCTAGCGGCACTCCCCCCCCACCCCCACTGAAAAACCAGTGCCGCGAAATTCAAAAAAAATATTTTTTTTAAATATTTAACTTTCACACATTAAAGTCCAATACAGCTAATGAAAGACACAGATCTTGTGAATCCAGTCAACATGTCCGATTTTTAAAATGTTTTACAGGGAAGACACAATATGTAAAGATGTACATCTATTACCTAAAAACACATTAGCATAATCCACCATCTTTTATTTGTCCACCAACACCAGTAGCTATCACCAATTCGGCTAAGCTAAGATATTTATAGCCCCTAACCAAGAAAAAAACTCATTAGATGACAGTCTGATAACATATTTATGGTATGGGATAGGTTTTGTTAGAAAAAAGTGCATATTTCAGGTAGATGGCATAGGTTACAATTGCACCCACCGTCACAAATGGAATAGAAAAACTACTTAGAGCAACGTGTTTACCTACTTACTAATCATCAAACATTTCGTAAAAATACACAGCATACACGAATCGAAAGACACAGATCCTGTGAATACAGACAATATTTCAGATTTTCTAAGTGTCTTACAGCAAAAACACAATAAATCGTTATATTAGCATAGCACATAGCACATAGCAGCCCAGCATTGATTCTAGCCAAAGTGAGCGATAAAAGTCAACATCGCCAAAATATATTAATTTTTTCACTAACCTTCTCAGAATTCTTCAGATGACACTCCTGTAACATCATATTACACAATCCATATAGAGTTTGATCGAAAATGTTTATATTTAGCCACCAAAATCATGGTTAGACAATGTGAAATGTAGCTCAGCTGGTCAGAAAATGTCCTTGCGCCACTTAGACAGTGATCTACTCTTATACATAAATACTCATAAACGTGACTAAAAAATATAGGGTGGACAGGGATTGATAGACAATTTAATTCTTAATACAATTGCGGAATTACATTTTTTTATTTATCCTTACTTTTCAATACAGTTTGCGCCAAGCGAAGCTACGTCAAAAAACATGGCGTCCTAAGCCACTAAAATTTTTCGACAGAAACACGATTTATCATAATAAAAATGTCCTACTTTGAGCTGTTCTTCCATCAGTATCTTGGGCAAAGGATCCTTTCTTGGGAGTAATCGTCTTTTGGTGGAAAGCTGTCCTCTTGCCATGTGGAAATGCCAACTGCGTTCGGGATGAACTCAAAGCGTGCCCAGTTATTCACAGCGTTAAAGAAATAAATGTACCAAAATCGCACTAAACGGATATAAATTGCTATAAAACGCTTTAAATTAACTACCTTATGATGTTTTTAACTCCTATAACGAGTAAAAACATGACCGGAAAAATATAACAGGCTAAACTAATGCTTGGAAAAATAGCAGGTCGATGTCCTCCACGCGCATTACGCAGCTGCAAAGGAGCTCCTACCTACAGGGTTTTTTTATTTATAGGGCCTGTGAACGCGCAATCGACCCCATTGAAATCGTCATCACGTAAAGGCATCCAGGGGAAGACGTAAGCAGTGTCCGTATAGTCATAGCAATAACAGTGCCCTTTTAACTGACTCCAGAACAGTGGCCAAAATTTCTGAAATCTGACTCCATGTCAGGGAAATTGCTGCAGAATGGGCTCTGTTCCACTTAGAGACAAAATTTCAACTCCTATAGAAACTATAGACTGTTTTCTATCCAATAATAATAATAATATGCATATTGTACGATCAAGGATTTTGTGGGAAGCCGTTTCAAAAATTACACGATTAGCATAAATAGTCTCAACAGCGCCCCCCTCCTCAACAGGTTAAAGAAGAAGTTACAGGTCTGTGAGAGCCAGAAATCTTGCTTGTTTGTAGGTGACCAAATACTTATTTTCCACCATAATTTGCAAATAAATTCATAAAAAATCCTACAATGTGATTTTCTGGATTTTTTTTCTCATTTTGTCTGTCATAGTTGAAGTGTACCTATGATGAAAATGACAGGCCTCTCTCATCTTTTTAAGTGGGAGAACTTGCACAATTGGTGGCTGACTAAATACTTTTTTGCCCCACTGTATACACATTGTATATATACAGTTGAAGTCGGAGGTTAACATACACCTTAGCCAAATACATTTAAACTCAGTTTTTTACAATTGCTGACATTTAATCCTAGTAAAAAATCCCTGTTTTAGGTAGTTAGGATCACCACTTTATTTTAAGAATGTTTAATGTCAGAATAATAGTAGAGTGATTTATTTCAGCTTTTATTTCTTTCATCACATTCCCAGTGGGTCAGAAGTTTACATACACTCAATTAGTATTTGGTACCATTGCCTTTAAATTGTTTAAATTGGGTCAAACGTTTCGGGTAGCCTTCCACACGTTTCCCACAATAAATTGTGTGAATTTTGGCCCAATCCTCCTGACAGAGCTGGTGTAACTGAGTCAGGTTTGTAGGCCTCCTTGCTCAAACACACTTTTCAGTTCTGCCCACACATTTTCTATATGATTGAGGTCAGGGCTTTGTGATGGCCACTCCAATACCTTGACTTTGTTTTCCTTTAAGCCATTTCATTTTGACACAACTTTGGAAGTATGCTTGGGGTCATTGTCCATTAGGAAGACCTATTTGCAACCAAGCTTTAACTTCCTGACTGATGTTTTGAGATGTTGCTTCAATATATACACATAATTTTCCTCCCTCATGATGCCATCTATTTTGTGATGTGCACCAGTCCCTCCTGCAGCAATGCACCCCCACAACATGATGCTGCCACCCCCGTGCTTCACGGTTGGGATGGTGTTCTTCGGCTTGCAAAAATCACCCTTTTTCCTCCAAACATAACAATGGTCATTATGGCTAAACAGTTCTATTTTTGTTTCATCAGACCAGGGGCCTGAGCGGCCTTTCAGGTTAGTTCGATATAGGACTCGTTTTACTGTAGATATAGATACTTTTGTACCCGTTTCCTCCAGCATCTTCACAATATCCTTTGCTGTTGTTCTGGGATTGATTTGCACTTTTCGCACCAAAGTACATTCATCTCTAGGAGACAGAACGCAGTATGAGCCGTATTTTTAATTTTAAAATGTTTATTTCACCTTTATTTAACCAGGTTAGCTAGTTGAGAACTAGTTCTCATTTGCAACTGCGACCTGGCCAAGATAAAGCATAGCAATTCGACACATACAACAACAGAGTTACACATGGAATAAACAAAACAGTCAATAATACAGTAGAAAAACAAAAAAAAGTCTATATACAGTGGAATTCTTGGTGGGTTGTTCACAAACATGGCTTCAAAAACGTTTTTTGAAATATTTTCAGCGGATACTTTAGTCTGACTGGCATGCCAGATGGACTGGTTTGCAGTTTTGCCACTATTCCATTGGTTCCATTGTGCCAGGCAAGCTCAATCAATCTCAGCTAAAGTATTTGAAATGATTTCAAATGGCTTTTCAACCCAGGTCTACTGTAGTTGTTACAATAGTGTTTCAGGTAAGATAAGGGAGTTAAGGCAATAAATAGGCCATGGTGGCGAAGTAATTACAATATGGCAATTAAACAATAGAATGGTAGATGTGCAGAAGATGAATGTACAAGTAGAGATACTGGGGTGCAAAGGAGCAAGATAAATGCATAAATACAGTATTGGGACGAGGTAGATAGATGGGCTGTTTTACAGACGGGCTATGTACAGGTGCAGTGATCTGTGAGCTGCTCTGACAGTTGGTGCTTAAAGCTAGTGAGGGAGAGATGAGTCTTCAGCTTCAGGGATTTTTGCAGTTCGTTCCAGTCATTGGTAGCAGAGAACTGGAAGGAAAGGCGACCAAAGGGGGAATTGGCTTTGGGGGTGACCAGTGAGATATACCTGCTGGAGCGCGTGCTACGGGTGGGTGCTGCTATGGTGACCAGTGAGCTGAGATAAGGCGGGGCTTTACCTAGCAGAGACTTGTAGATAACCTGTAGCCAGTGGGTATGACAGCTGCGTGGTCCCATGGTGTTTATACTTGCGTACTGTTGTTTGCACAGATGAACGTGGTACCTTCAAGCGTTTGGAAATTGCTCCCAAGGATGAACCAGACTTGTTGAGGGCTACACCTATTTTTTTGCTGATTTCTTTAGATTTCTCCATGATGTCAAGCAAAGAGGCACTGAGTTTGAAGGTAGGCCTTGAAATACATCCACAGGTACACCTCCAATTGAGTCAAATTATGTCAATTAGCCTATCAGAAGCTTCTAAAGCCATGACATAATTTCCTGGAATTTTCTAAGCTGTTTAAAGGCACAGTTAACTTAGTGTATGTAAAGTTCTGAGCCACTGGAATTGTGATACAGTGAAGTATAAGTGAAATAATCTGTCTGTAAACAATTTGTGTCATGCACAAAGTAGATGTCCTAACCGACTTGCCAAAACTATAGTTTGTTAACAAGAAATTTGTGGAGTGGTTTAAAAACGAGTTTTAATGACTCCAACTGTATGTGTGTGTGTGTGTGTGTTTTATACCTACAGTACATGGGTCCAAAAAAATCAAAATCAAATAGCTAAATGATCCTGGGTATGATCTTTAAAACAATTCCATATGTTGGCTTACTAGAAACCCAGCACCGGGCCCTTAAACTTTTAGACAATATGCATTGTTTTTGTAAAAAGACAGGTGCTGCTGATATTAATGACGTGGTCGTCGACATTGGGGCAGAGGACATGCATGTGTAGCCCATGTATCAAATGCTGTCTAGCCAAAAAGAGTAAGTCATGTCATCCTCTTTTTTACCAGACAGCGTCAGATAAATGGGATAAATATAGTAAGACAGACGGGCGATGTTACTCTCCATCAGATGCTTTCACCGGTCAGATAGTTTCAGCCACTTGCGAATTGAAAGGAAAGTTAGTGGGTGTGCTATTCATATGGTGGGATTATTTTGGGATGAACGTGCGAAGGTAACCTACTTCTTGAAGTGATTTGTTTGACAATCAGATGAAAACATAATGACTGGTTGTATTCATGGCATATTATTAAAAGGTAATACATTTTTACAGTTAAATTATGTCTTTATTATAAATCCCATAATAATCCCAAATGTATGGGAGGGGGGGCCTCAGACTGGCTTCCAGATCAATATATCCGCTCCTGGGTTGATGTGCTGGAACAGTTGTGCTGCTGCTGTGCCCTGTATACTGGGCTGAAGGCATAGATAAGTAAGCAATAATGGCATATCCATGTTATGTATGAGTAGTGTGCTTTCACAGTGCAGCAGCAGCATATCTCTGAGCATAATTCTCTGTGACAGTTACGAAGTTGAAGTCTGTCGGTAAACTCACCCGACCATTCACTTCTACCACTTAGGAAACCAGACACCATTTAAAAGTGCATTGGCTAAACCTTGAAAACTGCCTCCAGACTACCTTCTCTTCTCTTCTCTTCTCTTCTCTTCTCTTCTCTTCTCTTCTCTTTTTTCTTCTCTTCTCTTCTCTTCTCATCCTTTTTTCTTGTACTCTCTTCTCTTCTCTCTCATCATGTTAGGAGAAATGGTATTCCTTAGTGGAGCTGACGCAGGAGAATGTGATGTGAATGCTGGTGCTCCCTGCCCATACAGCAGCTCTGATAATGTCTCTGCAATGCATTAGATACCTCAAACAGAGTATGCTTCTTATAAGCCCAAAACAGGAGAGATAGCCAGACAAACAGCACCTATGGCTTACTGTAGGCCAACATGAGGAAGAGGTTAGACATGTAATCTATGTCCTGTATGGGTTACTGCTGTTCAAGTTTGCGTCCACTGGTTTATTTTTTATTTTTTAAAGCGGCTCCTCTTCCTCTTCCCCAACCTCTAATATGACACAAATCCCTCTGACATTGGAATGTTTCTTGTCGTCAGGTTTGCTTAAGGTGTATTAGTCCCCTTTTTTTGCTCCAGTGTTTGTTCCAGTTTGTATACAACTGAGGAACCAGCGGGGGGAACCCTGGCATGTGTAGCCTCTATCCCTGGCTGGGTGTTTTAAAGACTGGCCCCTTCTCAAGGCGAAGGTGGTTGGCCAAGCATACTGTACTCCAATCCTGCAGGGGTTTTGAACATGATCCCTCAAACAGTCTCGATTGTTATTCACCTGGAACTGGCTGTCGACTGAGCTCAGACTACCATGCAGCCCAAAATGCCACTGTGGCTCTTCGGCTATATTTTTTCTGTGTTGTTTTGTGTTTCCTGTTGTTTTTGAATCTTATTTGATTTGAATCCCCACCTATGAAGTCCCATAGCACCGTTACAAACAGAGACCAGGCAGGATAGAAAGCCTGATTCATGCACAGTGTCTGCTCTCTCCCCATCATAGCAGACTATTGTCTCTCTACAAATACCCGGATGGAACGACAGATCTGCAGACAGCATGGTGGTGTGAAGCCCTGTTCTCTTTGGCAAGGTAAACGTAGAGGGATTTCACATCAGTTAAAGGGAGCATGGCTAGGACAGGTCTACATCTCCTCTCAAGAGCCTGAGCCCTGAGGTACAGATCCACCTTCCCACTGGGAGAAAAACAGTTGAATCAACGTTGTTTCCACGTCATTTCAACAGAAAATGTAATGTGAGGATGTTAAATCAACATAGAAAACTGATATGGATGTAAAGAAAATAAAAAAAAGTTGTCAACGTAAGGGGATTTAGCCTTTTCTTCACCCAGGCTTTTACCTAAATCCAATGACATGGTGAAATGTTTTGTTGAATTCACGTTAACAACTCAACAACGTCTGTGCCCAGTGGGTTGTGTGTGTGTGTGTGAGCAGGAATATTAGGCTGCTTACCTTACGTGCCTATGGAAATGACATTGATCAAGGTGTAGACACAAATACCTCCCCAGTTCCAGTGTAGCTATATATCCCTCTAGGGAGACATAAGGAAAACAGGAAAACATCCTTGGGAGACATCGTTAACAGCCAGTGATGAACCACCATAATCAGGATCATAATTTATGGCGTTAATAGGAAGTGGAGTAGGGCTACAGTGCAGGTATATTCCATTAGACAACTGTTTGTGTTTAGCGATCCAATCCCTGATTACCATGATAAAGAGCATCTCTTCATCTATGAGACACATTGCCTATTTCTTATCATTTATTTTTGACCCCCTTTTTCTCTCCCAATTACAATCTTGTCTGATCGCTGCAACTCCCCAACAGGCTCAGGAGAGGTGAAGGTCAAGTCATGCATCCTCCAAAATAGAAGCCAGCTGCATCAATGTGTCAGATGAAACATTGTTCAACTGATGACCGAAGTCAGCCTGCAGGCACCCGGCCCGCCACAAGGAGTCGCTAGAGCATGATGAGCCAAGTAAAGCCCCCCCGGCCAAACCCTCGCCTAACCCGGATGACGCTGGGCCGATTGTGAGCCGTGCTATGGGACTCCCGATCACAGCCATTTGTGACACAGTCTGGGATCAAACCCGGGTCTGTAGTGACACTTCAAGCACTGCGATACAGTGCCTTAGACCTCTGCACCACTCGGGATGCCACTTCCTTTTACTTTCAACCCATGAGTACTGGTTTCTAATTTTCCCATGCTGGGATTTTTTATGCCTTAATCCCTTGGCATATTGCAGGAGATTTTCTTTCTAATATTAACTAGCCGCTTGAGACTGCATAGATAGCAGCTGCTTTTCTGCCACTTGGCGAGTTTTCAACAAACAAAGTGGCTTATTGCAAACGGGAAGCGTTCACACATTAGCTGTTTTTAAGGGCTTCGTGAAATTATAGGAGTATCATGCTGCCGCTTGGTAGAATTTGTGTAAAGCAAACTTATGAATGTGATGTGGGAACCAGGGGAATCTTTAGGAGAAAATCCTGTTTTTGTACAAGCTCTTTGGCAGCATGTGTGCTTTGGGTGAGGTTGCAGTACTGGGAGTAAAAAAACACAGACAACATGGAGGAATTCTAAGGAGATGCCTGGCTGCTCATTCTAGCTGTAAACTCCAATGCGTCTGCCACTTACCAGGGCTAGCCAATCAAACCTGCTCTGGGGCTCTTGTCGAAATTAATCTACCAATCAAAGCATAATCAATCGCACCACTGATAGATATGTATTTAGTGGTGCAATAACAATACTTTCCTGCAATGTGGGTTTGATTGAATACCAGCTGTATTCTCAGCATGGTACAGGCAGAGACAATATGGCTTTTATTGTATGGAAGTGTAGTTGGTCTCGCTGTAGGTTTTCCCTCTCCGACCTGCACTGTGTTCCTATCTTCCATACTAAATGATGCCCTGCAGAAAACTGGACGCACATTCCTCCTCAGAGCTAGTGTTGATCTGCTACTAACATGGAAGAGGGCCCCCTATGGTGCCAGTGATGATCGTGTGGAGTAGTTTCAGTTTCAAGTATTATTAGTCATATCAATGGGATATGCATGGTACAGATCATCCAACGTAATGCTTACTTGCAGGTTCCTTCTCGGCAATGTATCAACAAAAATAAATAATACAAGATATGAATATGAACATAAAGTAAATGTCTGTTGAATACAATCGACATTTGAGTATAAGTACAATACAGGAAGGCACAATTTATTGTATAATTTTAACACATGTATTGGGGAAGGGGGGAAGGGAGGGAGGGTGGCAAGTGTATGGTCAATTATAAGAGAAGGGTACGAATGAAAGGAGACTGGTAAAACAACCCCATACACTGAATAGTAGGTTTAGACTTTTAGAACTTTTAATAGCATTTTAATAGCTCATAAAAGTAGGTTTGATATTTTAATGAGATTTAGCATTGTTCCACATATGTAGTAAAATGTAATTATCTTAGAAAACTATGTTTGTGTTTTACACACCATTAGAGTTACCAATATACTCCACTTTCCCATAAGTACGTTATTCATTATTATTCTCCAGTTGGTAACCATTATTATTCTCCATGGTAACCATTATTGGAGTAAATCTATTACCAGTAATCTCATCATGATTTAACAGCACTGTATAGCAGCATAGAATATAAGGATACTGCATCTGTTATGTGTAATCTCATCATGATTTAACAGCACTGTATAGCAGCATAGAATATAAGGATACTGCATCTATTATGTGTAATCTCATCATGATTTAACAGCACTGTATAGCAGCATAGAATATAAGGATACTGCATCTGTTACGTGTAATCTGATCATGATTTAACAGCACTGTATAGCAGCATAGAATATAAGGATACTGCATCTGTTATGTGTAATCTCATCATGATTTAACAGCACTGTATAGCAGCATAGAATATAAGGATACTGCATCTGTTATGTGTAATCTGATCATGATTTAACAGCACTGTATAGCAGCATAGAATACAAGGATACTGCATCTGTTACGTGAAATCTGATCATGATTTAACAGCACTGTATAGCAGCATAGAATATAAGGATACTGCATCTGTTATGTGTAATCTGATCATGATTTAACAGCACTGTATAGCAGCATAGAATACAAGGATACTGCATCTGTTACGTGTAATCTGATCATGATTTAACAGCACTGTATAGCAGCATAGAATACAAGGATACTGCATCTGTTACGTGTAATCTGATCATGATTTAACAGCACTGTATAGCAGCATAGAATGCAAGGATACTTTATATCCAGAGTGGCGCAGCGGTCAAAGGCACTGCATCTTAGTGCAAGACGTGTCACTACTTTCCCTGGTTCAAATCCAGGCTAAATCACATCCGGCAGTGATTGGGAGTCCCATAGGGCGGCGCACAATTGGCCCAGTGTCGTCCGGGTTTGGCCGGGGTAGGTCGTCATTGTAAATAAGAATTTGTTCTTAACTGACTTGCCTAGTTAAATAAAGGTTAAATAATAATAAGGGTACAGTGTATACACTTTAATGGACTGCATCTGTTATGTGTAATCTGCTAAAGATTTAACATCACTGTATAACAGCATAGAATATATGGATACTGCATCTATTATGTGTAATCTGATAATGATAAGTGTGCTGTATAGCAGCCCTGGCCCGCTTTGTCTCCTCTGCAACGTTGAGACTCAGACAAGTGAGTCATGTTAGAACTGACAGCAGATATTTATCACTTCCCGCCTGTTTGTGCCTCAGCTTCAGTACGGACAGTTTTTTTCTGTCAATCTAGCAGCCTATAATAAGCACTGGAGTTTAGCACTAATAACACAGCCTTCACCGTTCATCTCAGCCCCCCTCTGTAGGACAGGAAATAGATCTGAACAGGTTCTGGAGAAACCCTCCCAGGGTATCATCAGTTGGACGCTGCTTGTGTAAATACACCAAAACAACTGGAACGGATTGTGACTGTGCGTGCCGGTGCTGCATATGCATAATTGGCTCCGGGCAATGTTTTCATCTGTGAAATTCAAAAGTTTTGCATCATATAGGAGAAATATACTTTGGCTAACATGGCCTTCTCTTTCAGCAGTTCACACTGTTACTATGAATATGTACCATAGACCATAACATTTGATGCATGTCAGGTGTTGTAAAATCACAGGTTTCTTAAAAGGAATATGGCATTTCTCAAAAGGTTCTGCCACCTACTGAAAATACACTTATTATTATAAGAATACAAAACCTGCAGTGGGTCTTGATATGCAAGGGGATGAGTTGTGAAATAACATTAGGATACATTGCACACAGCGAGAGATGGAATTGCTACTGATTTTATGTTACCTAGGCTATATAAAAGCTTTGGAAAATAGCTGCAAAACATTCTGCATCAACAAACATTTGTGGAAAAGGAGTGACCCTGAAGGAAGCTTTTCTATTTGTTTTTGTCTCAAAGCGGAGTGTAATTATGGAAACCTATCCCTGCAGTAAAGTCATGATTGCTGTTGAAAATTGCTGTCTTAATGGGCTGATATTTGCTTTTAGTGCTCTTTCAAATGACCTTCTGAACTTCGGATGCAACATAACACATCCTTCTAAAAGCATTTTGAAAATGACTAGCTTCATCTCTGTTGTTTGTGCCCTGCTCCATTTTAAAGTATCTATCAATCATGTTGACAGGGCTGTGTCTTCCAGCTTATTTCAACCTGTATGTGAGTGGAATAGTGTATTATTTATCCACCAATACGGCTTCTCCTCCCTGATAGATACCTGCAGTCTGAGGTTGGCCTCTATGTTTGAACGTAAAAGGCCCCAACTCTGGCAGCACTGGTCATTTTATTGGTTCTTCCCGTTTCCTGCTTGTTGCATTAGTTTGCCCACAGGGATTTCTTTTGGCACATTCAAAGAGATTTGGGTTAATAATTGATGGTGCGATTTATAGACTGTAGTGACTGAAGTTCAATTGCAAGCATCCACTTAAAAGGAAAGGATTCTTTTCACCCACTGTGTTTGCCGCAGAGAGAGAGTGCCTTGATTTATAACTTAACTTTGATGTCAAGCTACCGTTAAAGTTAAGACCAGAAACATAATGCTCTCAATACCATTTCCGAAGCAATTCCCATCCTTAAAAGATATTATTTGCGGTGAATGTATTAAACATTAAGAATGGAAAGAGATGCAGGATATTGATTAATTGACTACTCTACGTCCAGTATGCCCTCACTGTGTGTATTGGTGGAATGGAGGATGCTTGGCTCTTCGACCGTTAGCATCTTGAGGATAGACCAGGCCTACAGTTTGTCAAACATCATTGAAGTCTGAAAAATATTCATCTTTGCTCTTTTGTACATAGAATGGTTCAATGTTTGTTTGATCAAGAGTCCTTGAATCAACCCCTCGGGTTGATTAGGTTAGATGCAAGCGAAAGGGGTTCTTATTATAACCTAGTGCACTAGAGATGCTCACATTGATGAAGAATGACTATAATTTGGTTAGCCCAGGATACACATATATATATATATTTATATATATATACAAAAGTATGTGGATACCCCTTCAAATTAGTGGGTTTGTTTATTTTAGCCACACCCGTTGCTGATAGGTGTATTAAAATCAAGAACACAGCCATGCAATCTCCATAGACAAATATTGGCAGTAGAATGTCCTTACTGAAGAGCTCAGTGACTTTCAATGTAGCACCATTATTTATTTTATTTTTATTTTATTTTACCGTTATTTTACCAGGTAAGTTGACTGAGAACACGTTCTCATTTGCAGCAACGACCTGGGGAATAGTTACAGGGGAGAGGAGGGGGATGAATGAGCCAATTGTAAACTGGGGATTATTAGGTGACCATGATGGTTTGAGGGACAGATTGGGAATTTAGCCAGGACACCGGGGTTAACACCCCTTCTCTTACGATAAGTGCCATGGGATCTTTAATGACCTCAGAGAGTCAGGACACCCGTTTAACGTCCCATTCGAAAGACAGCACCCTACACAGGGCAGTGTCCCCAATCACTGCCCTGGGGCATTGGGATATTTTTTAGACCAGAGGAAAGAGTGCCTCCTACTGGCCCTCCAATACCACTTCCAGCAGCATCTGGTCTCCCATCCAGGGACTGACCAGGACCAACCCTGCTTAGCTTCAGAAGCAAGCCAGCAGTGGTATGCAGGGTGGTATGCTGCTGGATATAGGATTATAGGATGCCACCTTTTCCAACAAGTCAGGTCGTCAAATTTCTGCCCTGCTAGAGCAGGCCCGGGTCAAACGTAAGGGCTGTTATTGTGAAGAGAAATGTCTGGGAGCAACAACGGCTCAGCCGCGAAGTGTTAGGCCACACAAGTTCACAGAACGGGACCGAGTGCTGACCGAGGGCTGAAGCGCATAGCGCACAAAAATCTTCTGTCCTCGGTTGCAACACTCACTACCAAGTTCAAAACTGCCTCTGGAAACAACGTCAGCACAAGAACTGTTCGGCACAATCTTCATGAAATGGGTTTCCATGGCCGAGCAGCCGCACACAAGCCTAAGGTAACCACGCGCAATGACAAGCATCGGCTGGAGTGGTGTAAAGCTAGCTGCCAGTAGAAACACATTCTCTGGAGTGATAAATCACCCTTCACCATCTGGCAGTCCGATGGACAAATCTGGGTTTGGCAAAGCCAGAAGAACGCTACCTGACCCAATGTATAGTGCCAACTGTAAAGTTTGCTGGAGGAAGAATTAATGGTCTGGGGCTGTTTTCATGGTTTGGGCTAGGCCTGTTAGTTCCAGTGAAGGAATTTCTTAACGCTACAGCACACAAGCACATTCTAGATGATTCTGTGCTTCCAACGTTGTGGCAGCAGTTTGAGGAATACCTTTTCCTGTTTCATCATGACAATGTACCGTGCACAAAGCGAGGTCCATACAGGTTTGACGATCAGTGTGGAAGAACTTGACTGGCCTGCACAGAGCCCTGACTTCAACCCCATCGAACACCTTTAGGATGAATTGGAACGCCAACTGCGAGCCGAGGCATTGTTGTTGTTTTTTTACTTAAAATCCAATATTGTTCATTGGTTTTGTTTACTATTGGTATTCTTAATTTCTGACTCAGGGAATTATAACTGAATGAAAGCCATTCTACGCACATTTCTGCCATTTCTTTAAAAAAAAATCCTGCCACTTCCCAGGGAAAGAATAAGAGAGAATAGAATCCATTCTGAATAGAATAGAAAGTGAGAATCAGCCGTAAGAAGGGCACCTGCTTGCAATTTTCTGAAAGGAACCTGCATTATGTCTGCATGGTTATGAATTCCATTTTAATTTCCTGTTTATTTCTCCCTATGAAGCTATGGAAACTGGAAGCGGATTGAAATGTCATTCACTCCTCGTCTTTCTCTCCCATTGCCTTTGATTTATAGATTAGATTTTCACCACGAAAGAAAAGAAGGGAGATATTCTAAAAGCAGAAAAAAACGACTTATGACACGACACGGAGGAGCTTAAAGAGAGCTGAAAGGTGGAAGAAATAGGCAAGATATAAAACTCCCATTCAGGCCCACTGATGAAATATGAGGGATTGTCTCAAACAATGTACCAAAACGTGATATGTAGCAAATGAACTGGGCTTTATTCAATCCCAGAGCAACCCTGAAAGTCCCAGTCTCTACTGTGCCCTGTAAAGACAAAGCAGATCATTCTCTTACACACACATTCTGTCAAGCAGGCATAAAATTCATCAGTACACAATCAGTTAGTTGCCTTAGCTCAGATTTCTCTGGCAACGTTGGAACACAGAGGACTCTTCCTGTGCGTCTTCCTGCATCTCTATGCATCTCTGTGTTTCCTTGCCTGTGCTATGGTGAGTCAATGAGACATGATAATATAAGGTTGTGTGAGTATAAATGAGAAATCACCAGGGGATCGGAAACCCTGACCTTCCTGTGACCTCTCCCATTTCTCTGACATTGCCTTGAAAGGAATATGTGCATATTTTAATCCGCAGGGACTTGGGTAATGAACACGTAGTACCATCCTCCACCTCATATTTCTCCTGTTATTAGGGATGATCATGTGGAATGGCTCAGATACCCATTGTGTATGCAGGCAGTGGAACGGGAAAGTCGCTGGGGGAATATTACCCTCGTGTGACACAGCGTTCCAGCCGCTGTGCTCCTGTGGGATTTATTGTTAAGAGGGAGAGGGGAGACAAGAGGACAGGGGGAGTTGGGGACCACTGAAGCATTGAGCTCACTGAACAGACCGACCCTGGGGATAACTCTGGCTCAGACCAGACCTGTCCCCTACTGGCCTGAAGAGCTTCCCTCTGTTTAACCATGGAAACAACCCGGGGTCTCTCTAATGGTGAAGCATCAATGCAGATTTTTACCTCAATACTTACACACCTGATTCAACTAACTTCGATTAGTTGCATCAGGTAGGAAATAACCAAAAATGTGAAGAATGTAAGTCTAATCTCCAGTAGTAGTAGAACCTTTCCTGAGGTATATGCTGGTATTGATAGTATATAAGGCTGCTGCCATAAGTGCAGATTTTAGTGGGTGTTACTCATCCATACGTAAAGGTGGTGATTTATTTTCCCACCTTATGCGAAATGTCTGTGAGGTCATTTGTAACAGAGTTAATTTCCTTCTAACGAGTACGAGAGATTAATTCATGTGTTTGATGAATAGTTCGTCAGCAGGAAGCCAACCCAAGCAAAGCGCTGCCAGTGGGGGTCTGTGGGGAAAGAATACACCTGGGGCACGTAGCTGGAATAAGTAGGTCTGGCCTCAACTGTAGTGTTTAATTCCATCCTCTGTATGGTAATGAGCCATGGTAGATAAACATGTGCTGAACATCATAGTTCATTTAGAAAAGGAGAGTGTGCACATTCTGCATGCTATGTGTAATGAACAATGTTACAAATGCATTAGATTAGAAACATTTCTATGTAGACCTATATGATGTTGAAGGCAGAATGCCCACATTTTCTGTCTTACATGCTGTAAATATGTATTAAGCAATGTTACAATACACGCTGTTGAATAATGCAGTCAATCTGAAAATGTGAATATTCTACATACTCATTTACACTCACAGAAATTCAAGTTTGTAGGAAAACAGTAGTTGTGTAAGAGAGACAGATTTCGCCCTCAAAACAAATTATAAGAGGATGTAGAACTGCCAATTTCATTTTAAACAAGCCTTTGTTAAAAGCATAAAGCTGCTTCAAACCTATCCGTTGTGGAAGGAGAATAGCAATCATCGCAGAGAAGAAAAGATTAGGATTTTTTTTAATTCAAGACACTTGTCGGTACTGTTTTTATTCTCTGCGTCTTGGGTTACATAGCTCACTGCCACTATTACAAATCAGACATAAAGCTGCGTGTTTCACCTCTGTTTGGTGAAACACATATGTTCCTGTTCTAACTGGGATTGTTGAGGAGATTGTCTGTACTTCCTGTACTGTCTCTGTAAAGCTTTCATGTTTCCAAAGTCGACATCAAAGCAGACAACATTACAATGGCACCATTAAAATAACACTATCATATGATTAGACAGGGGATTAGTGGAGCTTTAGTACTTTCTCTTTTGTATAGGTGACAACAGTTGTGCCACAACCTCTAAACCCACATACACACAAGGATGATTATGAATCATTGACAAAGAACGTTAACAAATGTCCTCAATTATAATATTCTATAAACGCTTCCTGATAAAATAACTCAGACCCAGGAACACAGCTACTTAGAAGTTCAGGTAATTAACCGACACAATGCCAGGGGCGTTTGCTATCACAATCAAATGTGTGACATCGTCCCTCTCGCCGAATATCACTGCAGACACAGCAACTGTCTCCGCTTATCATTGCACCCGTTAGGGCCACATAGGTTAGTCATAGAAACAAAGGCCCAATCACTCACTAAAATAACCCCCAGAAGATTCTAGAACTGAGTGACTGGAAGGTCAGAACCTCCCGGTTGTTCCACTGTCAGTCATAATACTTTGCCACTCGTTATCACAACAATAAATGTGGTAAAGAGGTCAATCGAACTCGACCAAAACAATGGATTTGCCATGGAAAAGCGTGGGGGAAAGATCCTAAATCTCCTCATTGCCCCCTAGCAAAATGTATCTACATTTAGGCTGTTGTTTATATGTGTATTTCACATGATGTTGAGGTCAAAATTGGAGTATAATGCTTGTATGGATGTCAACCCCAACACATGTTCATCTCATCACAATCAACTACATTAAAGTTAAAAACAACTTTGACTACCATCAACGATTTCTGTATGTTAGCTATGCTAACCAGCTTATAAGAACTGGAGTTAGCATTTAGCAGTCACTTCTAAACCTGAAAAGGGAAAGCTTCTACATGTTATGCAGCCAAAACAAGGAAATACTGTATATCCAATGTAAGCACATTGTGGGCCTGTTACACTACATAAACCATGACGTATTTGAAGAATATCAACTTTGTTAGGACAGATTTGTTGAAAGTGCGCCAATCTGATCAGTGGAATGTCTATGCTCCATTGAATCCTTTACTGCATCACCCTCCTTTTCCCCAATCAGGAGAGACTATTATTGCCATGGCAACAATAAAAGGAAAACAGCAGATATTTTTGTTTCTAGGTATTTTCACTGGCATGCTGTACTGTAGGTCATAATGTACCAATCAGCTGTTTTTTTGTAGTTATGGACAGGACTTGGATGAGAGGGTGCTGATCCTAAATCGGTTCTTATGGACAGAGAAACCTTTTGACTGGTGCGACAAATGAGACTACTGAAACATTAACCCAATGTCCACTTGACTGGTCTGTGGTCACTACACATCCCATCACACTTATTGCCAGAGCTGGGGGTGTTAGCCTCAGTGTCTTGGCTGAGTTCCAAACCCAGCTCCAAACACTTACAGGCATCTAATAACTCTTGGCTGCAGACTGCCACTCCTCACCTCTCTGTCACAGTGGCTGATTTGTGGGTAATGTTCAAGCACAAAATGGCTGCTGTCCATCACCCAGGTTGGTGCATCACATTGGTTGGTGTAGTAGTGAAAGGTGCAGTTAAGACGCTTATCACTGAGCCACTGTTGTACCCCTACCTTCCAATGGTCTAGAGTGTTTCATCCAATACAGATGAAGGATCCTAATTTGATCACACTGTTGTGGCAGGAAATGTCCTGTACAGCAAACTGTGTATTCAAGGTTTAAAAATGTCAGACTTGTGAGAAACTGGTCAAATTAAGATCTTACACCTGTACCTCTCTGTCACATTGTGAGGCTTTGGCTGAGCACTGGGCACATGCCAGCAGACTACAAAGACATAATTGGAGAGGAGCAGGTATGACAGATGGATCACTAGGATAATTGAGAGTGTAGAAAGTCTCAATTATCATTCCTGGAGAGCACCTGCTATACTCCAGGTGTAAACAAGGAGAAGAGCTAGGAATCTGTCTTCACATACTGTGCTTACAGGTACAGCTTGCTGTGACGGAAATGCAATAGTTAAACAAGAGGTTTAAACTCACTGCTTTACATTTCCTGAGGGTGACTCATTGCCTGTTAGCAGATCTGTTGTAACTCCTCTTTCATTCATATAGTGCCTTCAGAAAGGATTCAGACCCCTAGACTTTTTGCACATTTTGTTACGTTACAGCCTTATTCTAAAATGGATTAAAACATTTTTTTTTACTATTTATAAAAAATAAACAAATACTGTATGTACAAAGGTATTTAGACCCTTAGCTATGAGACTCGAAATTGAGCTCAGGTGCATTCTGTTTGCATTGATCATCCTTGAGATGTTTCTACAACTTTATTGGAGTCCACCTGTGGTATATTCAATTGATTGGACATGATTTGGAAAGGCACACACCTGTCCCACAGTCGACAGTGCATGTCAGAGCAAAAACCAAGTCATGGAGTAAAAGGAATTGTCCGTAGAGCTCCGAGACAGGAATGTGTCGAGGCACAGATCTGGGGAAGGGTACCAAAACATTTATGGAGTATTGAAGGTCGCCAAGAACAGTGGCCTCCATAATTCTAAAATGGAATAAGTTTGGAACCACCAAGACTCTTCCTAGAGCTGGTGTAACAGTTTAACTTTATGGCGTCCCCTCGCCCCAACCCGGGCGCGAACCAGGGACCCTCTGCACACATCAACAACAGTCACGGCCCTTGCAGAGCAAGGGGAAACCCTACTTCAAGTCTCAGAGCAAGTAACGTAACCGATTGAAACGCTATTAGCGCGTACCCGCTAACTAGCTAGCCATTTCACATCCGTTACACTGGCCGCCTGGCAAAACTGAGCAATCGGGGGAGAAGGACCTTGATCTGGGAGGTGACCAAGAACCCGATGGTCACTCTGACAGAGCTCTATTATAGAGTTCCTCTGTAGAGATGGGAGAACATTCCAGAAGGACAACCATCTCTACAACACTCCACCAATCAGGCCTTTATGGTAGAGCGGCCAGATGGAAGCCACTCCTCAGTAAATGGCACATGATAGCCCACTTGGAGTTTGCCAAAAGGCACCTAAAGACTCTCAGACCATGAGAAACAAGATTCTCTGGTCTGGTTAAACCAAGATTGAACTCTTTGGCCTGAATGCCAAGCGTCACATCTGGAGGAAACCTGGCACCATACCTACAGTGAAGCATGGTGGTGGCAGCTTCATGCTGTGGGGATGTATTTCAGTGGCAGGGACTGGGACACTAGTCAGGATTGAGGCAAATGTTCCCAAGATGGCGTAGTAGTAACACGTCTTTGTCCTCGTCTTGTTGTGTCCCATGTACTGTATATATCTTTTTATATATTTTTGCTTCGCATATGTTTTTAGATTTTTCTAAACCTCAATTTCAAAATATTCTCCTGCAACCCGCCTCACCCAATGTGGTGTGAATCTGCTTTTTCAAAAGTATTTTTCTTTACTTCTGACTAGCGGTCATTAGCTAACCTATAGCTCAGAAAATTCTCGCCAGTTTGCACAACGTGATTCAAACCAGAGCATACTGGACTTGTTTTCTCTCCATATCCCCGGATTCCTACCGCAAGCTCTGAACCTTTTCACCTGGATCATCGCAGCTGTCAAATCAGAGGGCCTGTTGTCCGGACCTCTGGCAGTCTCTATGGGGGTGCCACAGGGTTCAATTCTCGGGCCGACTCTCGTCTGTGTATAAATCAACGATGTCGTTCTTGCTGCTGGTGATCCACCTTTACGCAGACGACACCATTCTGTATATTTCTGACCCTTCTTTGGACACTGTGTTGACTAACCCCCAGACGAGCTTCAATGCCATACAACTCTCCTTCCGTGGCCTCCAACTGCTCTTAAATGCAAGTAAAACTAAATGCATGCCCTTCAACCGATCGCTGCCCGCAACTGCCCGCCCGTCAAACATCACTACTCTGGACGGTTCTGACTTAGAATATGTGGACAACTACAAATACCTAGGTGTCTGGTTAGACTCTAAACTCTCATTCCAGACTCAGATTAAGCATCTCCAATACAAAATTAAATCTAGAATTGGCTTCCTATTTCGCAACAAAGCATACTTCACTCATGCTGCCAAACATACCCTTGTAAAACTGACCATCCTACCGATCCTCGACTTCGGCGATGTCATTTACAAAATAGCCTCCAACACTCTACCCAACAAATTGGATGCAGTCTATCACAGTGCCATCCGTTTTGTCACCAAAGCCCCATATACTACCCACCACTGCGACCTGTATGCTCTCGTTGGCTGGCCCTCGCTTCATACTCGTTGCCAAACCCACTGGCTCCAGATCATCTTCACGTCTTTGCTAGGTAAAGCCCCGCCTTAACTCAGCTCACTGGTCATCATAGCAGCACCCACCCGTAGCATGCGCTCCAGCAGGTGTATTTCACTGGTCACCCCTAAAGAAAAATGTCTCCTTTGGCCACCTTTCCTTCCAGTTCTCTGCTGCCAATGACTGGAACAAACTGCAAAAATCACTGAAGCTGGAGTCATATCTGCCTCACTAACTTTAAGCACCAGCTGTCAGAGCAGCTCACAGATCACTGCACCTGTACATAGCCCATCTGTATATAGCCCATCCAACTACCTCATCCCCATACTGTTATTTATTTATCTTGCTCCTTTGCACCCCAGTATCTCTACTTGCACATTCATCTTCTGCACATCTATCACTCCAGTGTTTCATTGCTACATTGTAATTACTTCGCCACCATGGCCTATTTATTGCCTTACCTCCCTTATCTTACCTCATTTGCACACAATGTATATAGACTTTTTTTCTACTGTATTATTGACTGTATGTTTGTTTATTCCATGTGTAACTCTGTGTTGTTATATGAGTCAAACTGCTTTGCTTAATCTTGGCCAGGTCGCAGTTGAGAACTTGTTCTCAAGTAGCCTACCTGGTTAAATAAAGGTGAAATAAAAAATAAATAAATGAAAAAGATGAATGAAGAAAAGCACAGAGAGATCCTTGATGAAAACCTGCTCCAGGGCGCTCAGGACCTCAGACTCGGGCAAATGTTCACCTTACAACAGGAAAATGACCGTAAGCACACAGCCAAGTCACTGCAGGAGTGGCTTTGGGACAAGTCTCTGAATGTCCTTGAGTGGCCCAGCCAGTGCCCGGACTCTAACCCTATCGAACATTTCTGGCGAGACCTGAAAATAGCTGTGCAGCAACACTCCCCATCTAACCTGACAAAGCTTGAGAGGATCTGCAGAGAAGAATGGGAGAAACTCCACAAATACAGGTCTGCCAAGCTTGTTGCGTCATTCCCAAGAAGACATGAGGCTGTAATCGCTGCCAAAGGTTATTCAACAAATTACTGAGTAAAGGGTCTGAACACTTCCAGTACCAGTCAAAAGTTTGGACACACCTACTCATTCAAGGGTTTTTGTTTATTTTTACTATATTCTACATTGTAGAATAATAGTGAAGACATCAAAACTATGAAATAACACATATGGAATAATGTAGTAATGAAAAAAAGTGTTTAAACAAATCTAAATATATTTTAGATTTTAGATTCTTCAAATACCCATCCTTTGCCTTGATGACAGCTTTGCACACTCTTGGCATTCTCTCAACCAGCTTCATGAGGTAGTCACCTGGAATGCATTTCAACTAACAGGTGTGCCTTGTTAGAAATTAATTTGTGGAATTTATTTCCTTCTTAATGTGTTTGAGCCAATCAGTTGTGTTGTGACAAGGTAGGTTTGGTATACAAAAGATAGCTCTATTTGGTTGAAGACCAAGTCCATATTATGGCAAGAACAGCTCAAATAAACAAAGAGAAATGACAGTCCATCATTACTTTAAGATGTGAAGGTCAGTCAATCTGGAACATTTCAAGAACTGAAAGTACAGTCGCAACAACCATAAAGCGCTATGATGAAAACGGCTCTCATGAGGACCACCAGAGGAATGGAAGACCCAGAGTTACCTCTGCTGCAGAGAATAAGTTCATTAGAGTTAAATGCACATCAAATTGCAGCCCAAATAAATGCGTCACAGAGTTCAAGTAAGAGACACATCTCAACATCAACTGTTCAGAGGAGACTGCGTGAATCAGGCCTTCATGTTCAAATTGCTTCAAAGAAACCCCTACTAAAGGACACCGTTAATAAGAAGAGACCTGCTTGGGCCAAGAAACATGAGCAAATTACATTTTTTTTTTTTTTTTTTTTTTTTTTTTTACCGTTATTTTACCAGGTAAGTTGACTGAGAACACGTTCTCATTTGCAGCAACGACCTGGGGAGTAGTTACAGGGGAGAGGAGGGGGATGAATGAGCGAATTGTAAAGCCAGTCTAATTGTAAACATTAGACTGGTGGAAATCTGTCCTTTGGTCAGATGAGTCCAAATGTGAGATTTTTGGTTTCTACCGCTGTATCTTTGTCAGACGCAGAGTAGGTGAACAGATGATCTCCACATGTTTGGTTCCCACCGTGAAGCATGGAGGTAGAGGTGTGATGGTGTGGGCACACTTAACCATTATGGCAACCACAGCATTTTGCAGCAATATGCCATCCCATCTGGTTTGCGCTTAGTGGGGCTATCATTTGTTTTTCAACAGGACAATGACCCAACACATCTCCAGGCAGTGTAAGGGCTTTTTGACCAAGGGAGGAGAGAGATGGAGTGCTGCATCAGATGACTTGGCCTCCACAATCACCCAACCTCAATCCAATTGAGATGGTTTGGGATGAGTTGGACCGCAGAGTGAAGGGAATGCAGCCAACAAGTGCTCAGCATATGTGGGAACTCCTTTAGGATTGTTGGAAAATCATTCCAGGTGAAGCTGGTTGAGAGAATGCCAAGAGTGTGCAAAGCTGTCATCAAGGCAAAGGGTTGCTACTGTTTAACACTTTTTTAGTTACTACATGATTCCATATGTGTTATTTCATAGTTTTGATGTCTTCACTGTTCTACAATGTAGAATATTGTACAAATAAAGAAAACCCCTTGAATGAGTAGGTGTGTCCAAACTTTTTACAGGTACTTTGTTGAATTACCTTTGGCAGCAATTACAGTCTCGAGTCTTCTTGGGTATAACGCTACAAGCTTGGCAGACCTGTATTTGTGGAGTTTCTCCCATTCTTTGCAGATCCTCTCAAGCTTTGTCAGGTTGGATGGGGTGCATTGCTGCACAGCTATTTTCAGGTCTCTCCAGAGATGTTCGATCGGGTTCAAGTCCGGGCTCTGGCTGGGCCACACAAGGGCATTCAGTAAAAATGAAGATAAACCCTTGAATGAGTAGGTGTGTTCAAACTTTGTGTGTTCAAACTTTTGACTGGTACTGTATGTATATGAACAAGGTACAGGTAGTGGCTAAAGTCCATCCAGATCTGAAACCAGCCTGTCCCTTATGGAAAAAAAAACACATGAATTTCACATTTTCGCATGTGAAGTGTTCCAAAAACACGTTTTCGTGTGATCACGTGATCTTATGGGAAGTTAATGTGGCAACTTGTGTAATTTCATGTTGTCACATATTTCTTTACATATGAAAACATGCGATCACATGTGAAATGTTCCCTAAACATGTTTTCACATGATTTCACATTAATTAATGTGATTTAAAATCAAAATTGAATCAAATTGTATCTGTCACATGCTTCATAAACAACAGGTTTAGACTAACAGTAAAATGCTTACTTACAGGCTTACATACTTCCCAACAATGGAGAGAGAGAGAAAATAGAGAAATAATAGAAAAGTAAAACACGTAATAATACAAGTAATTATAGATACAAAATAAGTAACGACAACTTGGCTATATACAAGGGGTGCCAGTACAGAGTGGATGTGCAGGCGTGCGAGGTAGTTGAGGTAGATACAGTATGTGCATATAACTAGGACTAAAGTGACAGTCATTTTCCACTTAAGAAATCATGTGGTTTTTCTGTAAGGGTAACCCTTCACACCACAAGTGTATGTGGGTGTCATCCACCTGTGTCTATCCCTTAATATCTTGTTTTCCCCCTGTAAGTAGACTGAGATAAAGCATGCAATAACAAAGCGTGAAAAGCTGTAAATATCTGGATTTTGTTCCTCAAAACAGATGGTGCATAATTAGCCACAAGGCCCAGTGACCTTCGTGGCTATAATCTGATACTGCCCTAACATTGAAGGAACATAAACATCTAACCCAGGTTTGAACATGTATGACTCAAAACACATGATGGCGTGCACTTCATACAAATCACTCTGACATTCTGGGAGGTCTGGAAGGAAACCCAGGCCCGTTCATTTGTGCCTGGGAATGAGAAGCTTTCCAGGTTAATTAATTTGACAGATGGACCCCATTGTGCTCACTGCCAGCCAAAAAGCCAACCGTATTGGCTGCTGTCCTGAAGGGTGACTTTTTATTGTTCTTTGATTCATGCTTGTTCAAAGGACCACACAGGTCTGCAATCTGTAATTGACTTGAAGAAGTGGGGCTCACACCTTTAAGAGGACATATTATTGACACTGGTGTAGCAGATAGATTTTGATAGATTTCAACAGACAATATTGGAATCACCATGGTCACAACCATAAACTGTCAAATCCATCTGGCTGATAGAATATGAATTTTGGTTCAAATATGTTACATTTAATTAGGTTTTAGAGTCATAGAGCAACTGATGAGAAGCTACATTGCTACTGTGTATACCACTGGATTAAGAAGAACATCATTACTTATGTCAACTCTGTAAAACGTCAACTCCATCAGACTGTTATCTAATGTCAAGTCTGTAAAACATCAACTCCATCAGACTGTTATCTAATGTCAACTCTGTAAAACGTCAACTCCATCAGACTGTTATCTAATGTCAAGTCTGTAAAACATCAACTCCATCAGACTGGTATCTAATGTCAAGTCTGTAAAACATGAACTCCATCAGACTGTTATCTAATGTCAACTCTGTAAAACATCAACTCCATCAGACTGTTATCTAATGTCAACTCTGTAAAACATCAACTCCATCAGACTGTTATCTAATGTCAACTCTGTAAAACATCAACTCCATCAGACTGTTATCTAATGTCAAGTCTGTAAAACATCAACTCCATCAGACTGTTATCTAATGTCAAGTCTGTAAAACATCAACTCCATCAGACTGTTATCTAATGTCAAGTCTGTAAAACATCAACTCCATCAGACTGGTATCTAATGTCAAGTCTGTAAAACATCAACTCCATCAGACTGGTATCTAATGTCAACTCTGTAAAACATCAACTCCATCAGACTGTTATCTAATGTCAACTCTGTAAAACATCAACTCCATCAGACTGTTATCTAATGTCAACTCTGTAAAACATCAACTCCATCAGACTGTTATCTAATGTCAACTCTGTAAAACATCAACTCCATCAGACTGTTATCTAATGTCAACTCTGTAAAACATCAACTCCATCAGACTGTTATCTAATGTCAAGTCTGTAAAACATCAACTCCATCAGACTGTTATCTAATGTCAACTCTGTAAAACATCAACTCCATCAGACTGTTATCTAATGTCAACTCTGTAAAACATCAACTCCATCAGACTGTTATCTAATGTCAACTCTGTAAAACATCAACTCCATCAGACTGTTATCTAATGCCAACTCTGTAAAACATCAACTCCATCAGACTGGTATCTAATGTCAAGTCTGTAAAACATCAACTCCATCAGACTGTTATCTAATGTCAAGTCTGTAAAACATCAACTCCATCAGACTGTTATCTAATGTCAAGTCTGTAAAACATCAACTCCATCAGACTGGTATCTAATGTCAAGTCTGTAAAACATCAACTCCATCAGACTGGTATCTAATGTCAACTCTGTAAAACATCAACTCCATCAGACTGTTATCTAATGTCAACTCTGTAAAACATCAACTCCATCAGACTGTTATCTAATGTCAACTCTGTAAAACATCAACTCCATCAGACTGTTATCTAATGTCAAGTCTGTAAAACATCAACTCCATCAGACTGTTATCTAATGTCAACTCTGTAAAACATCAACTCCATCAGACTGTTATCTAATGTCAAGTCTGTAAAACATCAACTCCATCAGACTGTTATCTAATGTCAACTCTGTAAAACATCAACTCCATCAGACTGTTATCTAATGTCAACTCTGTAAAACATCAACTCCATCAGACTGTTATCTAATGTCAACTCTGTAAAACATCAACTCCATCAGACTGTTATCTAATGCCAACTCTGTAAAACATCAACTCCATCAGACTGGTATCTAATGTCAAGTCTGTAAAACATCAACTCCATCAGACTGGTATCTAATGTCAAGTCTGTAAAACATCAACTCCATCAGAATGGTATCTAATGTCAAGTCTGTAAAACATCAACCCTATCAGAATGGTATCTAATGTCAAGTCTGTCAGAGTGCTGAAACATCTGATAGAATGGTTATGTTGTTATTGGGGATTTTTTTATTAATAATTTCCCCTATTTTACAAAATATTGAACTTTTATTTTTAGAGGCAGATATATCTCTGTTTCGAGAATCCACTACATCAGTGGCTTGTCAACTCCATCACTGATGGCTAACCCCCTTTTTTTGGGGTCAATGTTCTGAATAAATATTTGAATCAATGCTCTATGCTTAAACAGTTCAAGCTTTTTCTATGCTAGACCTATGGGATAAGGTTTGCGGGAAAAAAGATTGTCCCATCTTTTAAGAATCCCTGAGCTCTAAAACAACATGTTCTCTCAGCCTAATGGCAAAATGTGTGAAATAGCATGA
Source organism: Salvelinus fontinalis (assembly GCF_029448725.1). Lineage (NCBI taxonomy): Eukaryota > Metazoa > Chordata > Actinopteri > Salmoniformes > Salmonidae > Salvelinus > Salvelinus fontinalis. The sequence continues at coordinate 30,681,840 of NC_074672.1, read as the reverse complement.
GATTACCTATACAACTGCACATTTTGGAAGTAACAATGGTTAACATTTACATTTACATTTAAGTCATTTAGCAGACGCTCTTATCCAGAGCGACTTACAAATTGGTGCATTCACCTTATGACATCCAGTGGAACAGCCACTTTACAATAGTGCATCTAAATCTTTTAAGGGGGGGGGGGGGGGGGGCAGAAGGATTGCTTTATCCTATCCTAGGTATTCCTTGAAGAGGTGGGGTTTCAGGTGTCTCCGGAAGGTGGTGATTGACTCCGCTGTCCTGGCGTCGTGAGGGAGTTTGTTCCACCATTGGGGTGCCAGAGCAGCGAACAGTTTTGACTGGGCTGAGCGGGAACTGTACTTCCTCAGTGGTAGGGAGGCGAGCCGGCCAGAGGTGGATGAACGCAGTGCCCTTGTTTGGGTGTAGGGCCTGATCAGAGCCTGAAGGTACTGAGGTGCCGTTCCCCTCACAGCTCCCCGTTCCCCTCACACCATGTTGTTGAAATTCAAAACACCCTGACAGTTGGTTATTGACAACTCAGGCCTCTTTTAGGAAGCCATTTCGGAATAGGAGTCATACGTGTGTGTGTGTGTGTGTGTGTGTGTGTGTGTGTGTGTGTGTGTGTGTGTGTGTGTGTGTGTGTGTGTGTGTGTGTGTGTGTGTGTGTGTGTGTGTGTGTGTGTGTGTGTGTGTGTGTAATCATGTATACATTATAATGTACATAGCCTTTTCCCATGGCAGATGCAATGCCTCATCACATGGTAACTTGTACTTCGCCCCCTGTTCCTGGTGAAATTGAATTTAACCATGAGTGCATGTCTGTGTTTGAGATTAAGTGTGCATGCATTGGTGTGTGTGTGAGAGAGGGAAGGAGAGAGGATCCAAACTGAAGTGCAATCTCAGTCTAAATCACAGAGGGTTCCCAGGGGAAGGGGCCCACTTCCTGGGGTTAGTCAGTGAATTAAATCACTGTGCAGGACACATTTTTCAAAAGTAACCTTTCCGTTGACAGTGTAAGTGCGAGTCTGGATCCATCCACACGGTCCAAGAAGTGGAATTAGTGTCGTGCATAGACTGCAGTCTCCCAGGTTGTCATTTGTAGGGGCTGTTGCTGCATTTCTCACAGCCCTGCCTGTGTCAGTGTATTCATACTGGAAGAGACCATCTGCCTCTCTTCCCTCTAGTCTCCTCCCTCTCTTCCCTGCTTCAGATCTCCCCAGCAGGCTGTCCTTAACTCTGGTCTGGGTTGAATAGTGTTGCTTTGATAAATACAGATAGCGTTCTCTCACAACTACAATAGACAATCTCTTGCTTTGTTGGAAGGGATACCAAATACACATCCTATAGCTATGAGCAGGTGCTGGATATGAAAGTAAAACATTTTGCGGGTGATCTTGTCTTTTATTCCATAACAGCAGTCACAAGGATGCATTTAAACCATTGGGTAATGGCAGGTAAAGTTGGATTACTCCTGGACCACAGCCATATTCTGCTGTTTAGAGTTGAGCCTGATTTTTATATTGAATTCTGCTTCTGCCACCAATGCAGCTAACTGAGATAAATTCTAAACATGACAGAGTTGGGCTTGAATTAATCTCTATTGGAGCTAAATTAATTGGAAATGTGTCTGTGCATGCCTGTAACGTCAAAAGGCCATGTTTCAATTACAGCTACATGATAATACCCTTTAATCTCTTAATTGAGCAGAATTGAGACGTGGCCAAAAATTGACATAATATACAACTCTGAACCTAACCATTACATTCAGCAACTCTGAGATCAATAATGCATTGATAGTTAAAGGGTAAATTCCATTTGTAGTTTGAAAGCATATAATAATGCCAGTGTCACCATTGTTGATGAGCACAGTACCTCGTTTGCTAGTGAGATGACAGAAAAACACATAAATTATTTCCAGTAGGTATCTTGATGCTAATTTGCGAATGAAGGGAGATTAAGATGAGAATGCTACAGTACAGTATGTGTGGACTAAGTACTTACTCAATAACCGTTGAGTGTCAAACTTCCTAAATATTAGGTTGGTTTCTAAGGCATAGATTTAAAGCTAAAAGTAATCCCAATTCTGGTTTAGTTGATTTAAAAATAATAACATTTGAGATTTTCAACACACAATTGAATGGTTAAAGCTGCAATCAGGAGTTGAAACAATAACAAAGCGTTTTCCCCAACCCTGTTTCGGTAAAAAGCTGAGGGTCGGGGCTGGAGAAATGTGACCACTCTCAAAGGACTGACCATCCATGATATCAAAATAGTAGTTTTAACCATGTTTTGAGGCTAGTGTTTACATTGTTTACAAACATTGGAGTAAATCAAGCTAATATGTTGGGTTCTGAAGGGGTACAAAATCTGATGGACCCTCTCTTTCGAACATTATCTGCCGAAATTGTTGCAACCCCTATTACTAGCCTGTTCAACCTCTCTCTTTCATATCGTCTGAGATTCCCAAAGATTGGAAAGCTGCCGCGGTCATCCCCCTTTTCAAAGGGGTAGACACTCTAGACCCAAACTGCTACAGACCTATATATATCCTACCCTGCCTTTCTAAGGTCTTTGAAAGCCAAGTTAACAAACAGATCACCGACCATTTCGAATCCCACCGTACCTTCTCTGCTATGCAATCTGGTTTCCGAGCTGGTCATGGGTGCACCTCAGCCACGCTCAACGTCCTAAACAATATCATAACCGCCATCGATAAGAGACAATACTGTGCAGTTGTATTCATCGACCTGGCCAAGGCTTTCGACTCTGTCAATCACTACATTCTTATCGGCAGACTCAACAGCCTTGGTTTCTCAAATGACTGCCTCGCCTGGTTCACCAACTACTTCTCAGACAGAGTTCAGTGTGTCAAATCAGAGGGCCTGTTATCCGGACCTCTGGGAGTCTCTATGGGGGTGCCACAGGGTTCAATTCTCGGGCCGACTCTCGCCTGTGTATACATCAATGATGTCGCTCTTGCTGCTGGTGATTCTCTGATCCACCTCTTCGCAGACAACACCATTCTGTATACTTCTGGCCCTTCTTTGGACACTGTGTTGACTAACCGCCAGACGAGCTTCAATGCCATACAACTCTCCTTCCGTGGCCTCCAACTGCTCTTAAATGCAAGTAAAACTAAATGCATGCTCTTCAACCGATCGCTGCCCACACCTGCCGGCCCGTCAAGCATCACTACTCTGGATGGTTCTGACTTAGAATATGTCGACAACTACAAATATCTAGGTGTCTGGTTAGACTCTAAACTCTCCTTCCAGACTCAGATTAAGCATCTCCAGTCCAAAATTAAATCTAGAATTGGCTTCCTATTTCGCAACAAAGCATCCTTCACTCATGCTGCCAAACATACCCTCGTAAAACTGACTATCCTACCGATCCTTGACTTCGGCGATGTCATTTACAAAATAGCCTCCAACACTCTACTCAGAAGATTGGATGCAGTCGATCACAGTGCCATCCGTTTTGTCACCAAAGCCCCATATACTACCCACCACTGTGACCTGTATGCTCTCGTTGGCTGGCCCTCGCTTCATATTTGTCGCCAAACCCACTAGTTCCAGGTCATCTATAAGTCTCTGCTAGGTAAAGCCCCACCTTATCTCAGCTCACTGGTCATCATAGCAGCACCCACCCGTAGCACGCGCTCCAGCAGGTATATTTCACTGGTCACCCCCAAAGCCAATTCCTCCTTTGGCCGCCTTTCCTTCCAGTTCTCTGCTGCCAATGACTGGAACGAACTGCAAAAATCACTGATGCTCGAGACTCATATCTCCCTCACTAACTTTAAGCACCAGCTGTCAGAGCAGCTCACAGATCACTGCACCTGTACATAGCCCATCTGTAAATAGCCCATCCAACTACCTCATCATCATACTGTTATTTATTTATTTTGCTCCTTTGTACCTCAGTATCTCTACTTACACATTCATCTTCTGCACATCTATCACTCCAGTGTTTAATTGTTATATTGCAATTATTTCGCCACCATAGCCTATTTATTGCCTATAGCCTATTTATTGCACACATGTATATAGACTTTTTTATATTGTATTATTGACTGTATGTTTGTTTAGTCCATGTGTAACTCTGTGTTGTTGTTTGTGTCACACTGCTTTGCTTTATCTTGGCCAGGTCGCAGTTGTAAATGAGAACTTGCTCTCAACTAGCCTACCTCGTTAAATAAAGGTGAAAAAAAAATGTTGAGGCATTTATAAATTATTTTCTTTAACAATCAATGGGTACATATCATCCATTTATAAGTCCACAATGTATGTAGCAACTGCACAATGCCCCTTTAAAATGTTTTCAACAGCATTTTCAACAGCACTGATTATTATTTTAAGCCAGGTGTCAGAGTCTAGGTGATGTGGGTAAGGTGGAGTCAGGCGCAGGACACAGAGATGAGTAATAATAGTAACTTTACTCAAAAAGAATCTTCCAACAAGGAGAACGAAAATCCAGAATCACATAAACGAGACAACTGACAACAATAAACACGCACAAAACCATGATGGCTCCAGAGGGTTAAATAGGGAAATAATTCAAACGTAATGGGAACCAGGTGTATACAATACAGACAAAACTAATGGAAATAGAAATGTAGATCGGTGGAGGCTAGAAAGCCGGTGACGTCGACCGCCGAACGCCGCCAGAACAAGGAGAGGCACCAACTTTGGAGGAAGTCGTGACACCAGGTCCATGAAACTGAATTATTATACTATTGATTGAAATAGCAATTTAGTCAGGTTGAGAATTATGGCCCCCTGAATGAGACATCAGCTCCTCTAAGTAATGCTAATTTAACCATTCCCGTTTTTCTTTAAAATGCAATGATAAATATGGAAATAAAAGCTTCCAAATGAAACAAACCTCTCTCTAATGGTTTAAACCATTTCTTTCTACATGGCTACACAAACCATATCCCTGTCCATGAATGGTATACATTATACTCAGTCGTGCTGAATGTCGGCCTCAGCTTAGCTTCCTTAATTTAACGCATAGATTTCCCTTTGTACTTCCTCATTTTTACAATTTGTTTGCCATGCATCCTTGATAAAAAAATAGCCTTTATTCCAATGCATTAGATTATCATTGTTACATTTTGTCAGTCATCTGTTTAGAGCGCTCATTGCTTTGTTTTCAGGTGCACGCTGGGACACAAGAAGTAGACCATTTATTTAGCTTTACTATTTTCAATCAATATGTGTTTTCTTTCCTGGATCAGCTGATGATGGTCGACAATATCACTAGACCACTACAGCTAGACACTAGCGTGCATCCATTCCATCCAACAACAAGTTGACTCTTTCGGTTAGAAGCATTCGATTGTGCAATTGCATAGGCCTACATTATTTATAATTTGTGTGCCCATGAAAACGTTTTCAAGGCGAAACATAATGAAATGTTACGTAAGCATGGTTACGCTTAGTGCATTTTCCGAGATATCCAAGATCCAGGATTCAGAACATTGAACTTAAACCCTGTAGGAATCCTGGATCTTGGATATCTAGGGAAATGCACCAAGTTCAATGTTCTAATTAAATTGTTAATCCATTTAATAATACATGTAAATAATGTAAGGAAATAAATATAGTGTTTTATGACCCAGGATCTATGAAGACTCCAATCATATAATGTTCACAATGCCTTTATCAATGATTTGTCTGTTTATAAACGGTGGTTGTGTGATGACAGCATATAACTGTTAACATTGATATCTTAATGGCGCTTTCAATACAATTGGGACCTCGAGTTTATTTGACTCGAGGTCCCAAATGTATTGAAATTGTATTCCTTTGATTTCCTTTGATTTTCAGTTCGGAAAGTCAGAGTCAGCGATTTCCGAGTTCCAAGTTGTTTTGAATGCGGCATAAGCAGCTTTATCTGAAGCTTGAGTGTATTCATGTGTGTACAACTGCCTCGGCTGAGAGGGTAGGCTACCGGTAGTGGTGTAGACCTACCCTCTTAGAATGCATTGAAAGTATAGAGAGCGTTACTTTTTTCACTGCGACCGGCAATCGGAGTTTACCCACGTATTTTTATGTTTTTACCACATTAGGCTACCACACTATATCACCAGCTATCGGTAGGCCTATTTGAAGTTCATGGTAATACACATTGTAGCCTAGGCTAGTAAAATAAGGTTGATTAGGTTGACCAATGCCGTTTTTTTCTGAGACAGTTTCAGCCCCATTTCATGTGTCCGGACATTCCAGGCTACAAAAAGGTACATTTGTCAGCAATGTAATTAGGCACACTTTTTGGTGTTTTATAACAGTTGTTCATTTCCATTAATAAAATGGAACAAGTGCACATGCAGTGAGTGCACTGTTTGGATGCTGGAATTTGTTTACTTTTTGAAGTGATTTGTTTGACAATCAGATAATAAAAGGTAATTCATTTGTATTGTTATCGTTTAAATGACATCTTTACTATTAGGCCAGTAAAAATGTATCGTGGCACCCAATAGAGACCCCCCCCCCCCCCCCCCCCCCCCATGTCACGGTGTAATTCGCACTCTGAATTTAGTCCAAGGATACAGGCTTAATCTATGTACGTGAAAGCAGCCGCTAGAGTTTAAATGGTTTCGGTGCTGATAGCTTTTTAGGTGGTAGGCTATAGGATATGCTAACCCAGGGTGTAGTTATGCCTCACCACCGTTGTCACAGCATGGGGGGGATGGCAAAGAAGAATTAGAAAGTGTCTTGTGGAGAAGGGGTTGCCAGGGCGACCAGTTGGCACCCTTCAAAAATGTCTGTGTTCAATGCTCTGTCTCTCTGACATTTCCTTTGCAGGGGGGTAGGCCTTCATGTTTGGTAGGCTAACATGTAGTGTGCTCTGAGTAATACATGTTGGATACATCAAAATATCTGAGTTCTTGTTTTAAATTGTACAAATAGGCCGCTTATTATAAAATAAGCCTATATCTTAGAATAGTTGACATTGTAGGCTAATCACGCGGTTGGGTCGACTTCCTGAAACGTCTACATAATCAGCACTGTCAAATGATTTACAAAATCTCCCAGATGAGCTGAATATTATCGTGTCCATTTGAGTTAAGCAAATGTATAATTAGGTGGGTGGAGTGTGTGAGTGCGTGTGTATAATGAGAAGGAGAGTGAATGGAGAGTGGAGAAAGGGAGGGAGACGAGAGGGGAGGGAGAAAAAGAGAGAGATTTTGGATTTCAACGGACCCCCGAACGACTGCGTGATGTACAAAGGGCTGCTCCTTTGCTCAGTGCGCACCGATGACGATAATGTGAAGAAGGCAAAATAACGAAGGCGTTTACACGCAATCAGAGGGATATAATAAAAACTGTGGTTAGCAATGTTAGCCTTGACTGAGAAATGTAAAGACGAAGCAGTGACAGAGAGGAGTTGACACACTTTCCCAAACCTCGAAAATATGACTTTCTACAGGTAATCGTAATCGCTGGAAACCTTGTTGAGAAGTGATTCAGCTCGGGGGGTTTCAAGCAGCTTGAATGACGTCTCATGGAAAGCGGGTGAAAACTAATCGTGCATGTTGAGTCCATCTGTGAGTCATTAATTTGTCTTACGTGTAGGCTATATGATTTTTGGGGTGGAGGAGAAGGAAATAAAGAAGTAGAGATTGTTTGCATTTTCGTCCAGTTCGAAGAGTCTGAATGCCCATCAACGGTAGGCGTTTCTTTTGGGGAGATATTTTGTGATTATATGGACTCCGGGTCGACCGACACGCAGCAGGCAGATCGTAGCGGACACGCCAGATCCGTCACTGCGCTCATGTGAAGTTTGGTTCTGCGAAAAGGATGTCACCCAGTTCTGCTGGATCTAAAATCAAAGAGCATTTTTAAAGGCTGTTTGATCTGTTCGGTATTTTAATTCTGTGAAAGATATATTAGGATTCTTCTTAGTTTTGATCGGATCCCTTTTTCTTTTACTGTGAACTGACTGATCTAGGTGTTGCTTTACGTGATGGCCTACAGTCATGCATATTTTTTTGTGGCAGTGGGGACCCATGCGTAAACTATTTTATTAATGTTTTCTCAGACAAATGGATGTCAATTACCTCATTTCACTGAGCGCTTTGAATCCCTGTCAGTTTTTTTCTTATATTCAACAAGCTAAGCGAGCACTGGTAATCAAGCGATGGGCGCAGTTTGCCTGAGCAGGAACCGAATGCGTCTCGATTTTTTTAATGCAGCTTGTTGAATCTCCTCCTAGGTAATAGGAATGGGCTCTTATTGACACACTTTACAGCCATTTGGGTGGTAACAGGTGGGTTACAGACTCCCTTTCCCTAAAACTAACTCAGCTGTCGGAGCATCATGGCTCGTTACGGTTTCGGACTGAAACAGAACCCTCGCTTTCTATGGATAGTGTTATGTTTGATGAGAACGTTGTTGGATTTCGCGCTGTCGCAGGAAGTTTACGCACCCCATTCTATCAAGATTGAGGGACATTTGACCCTGGGTGGTCTCTTCCCGGTGCACACCAGAGGGACCGACGGCGTGCCTTGTGGAGATATCAAAAAGGAGAACGGGATCCATCGGCTTGAGGCCATGCTGTATGCTCTGGATCAAATCAACCTCGACGATCAACTTTTACCCAACATCACCCTAGGCGCCCGGGTGCTAGACACTTGTTCGAGAGATACATATGCGCTGGAACAATCATTAACTTTCGTTCAGGCTTTGATACAGAAGGACACTTCGGATGTGAGGTGCACCAATGGAGAACCGCCGTTGTTCGTCAAGCCGGAGAAAGTGGTTGGAGTCATTGGCGCCTCGGCAAGTTCTGTATCGATTATGGTCGCCAACATTTTGCGCCTCTTTCAGGTGAGTTAACTTCTGAAAATTCCCCCATACTGTATGCCTATATTTAAAACAACATATGTAAGCTAGTCCTATTTTATTATGTGTCTTATTATGTGTTTTAATTTACAGTCTATCTACAGTATTTGTTGGCCTCATTGCATTATGAGAAAAGGTTGAGAGACAGTTTGAGTGGTCTGTTGCGCTTCCCTAGTGGTGCTGAAAGAACAGCTCCTGCTGCCCCCCTGCTGGGTAGTGCTAGGGCAAAAAAACAAAACGTCCACCTGGGGGGCAGGGGGCCACAGAAACGAGTTTGCGAAATTCTGCTCTATCCCTCCCTCTCCTTCAATCTCCCTTTCCCTTTCTTCAAGGTGGATTAAATGTTGCCTGGCTGGCAACCCAGTCTGAAAGATCTGATAGAATGGTTGTTTTTATTGGGGATTTTAAAATTAATCCTTTTACATATTTTACAAATGTTTGGATTAAACTTTTATTTTTGAGGCAAAAATATGTCTGTTTTGAGTGTCTGTTGTCAGCTACGTCAGTGGCTTGTCAGCTCTGTCACTGATGGCTAACCCCCGAAGATCAATCTTTTTGTTAATCAAAAATAAAAACAAATCACTGTATTACAAAATATGCTTAATAAACAATTGAAGTATTTGCTGACCTAAGGGGTAATATTTGCTATATAAATGTTTTATGTTCTAAATCTAGAAAGAAAATGCCAAAATGCAAAAAAGATATTCATAGAACAATTAATAGTGCTGTAAAAAAAAGAAAAAATGGGTTTGGAGATTTGTATAAAAAAATGTAATAATGTAAAGTTATAATTAAACATTAAAGGCCTTTAAACACTTGTTGGCCAATAAATGTATAAGTTAAATGCTTTTTATGGTGTCTGAGAGAGTTGACATAAATCCAGTTAGTTGCATGTTAAATACAGTGCCAGTCAAAAATGTGGACACACATACTCATTCAAGGGTTTTTCTTAATTTTTACTATTTCTACATTGTAGAATAATAGTGAAGACATCACAACTATGAAATAACACATATGGAATCATGTGGTAACCAAAAAAGTGTTAAACAAATCAAAATATATTTTAATATTTGAGATTCTTCAAAGTAGCCACCCTTTGCCTTGATGACAGCTTTGCGCACTCTTGGCATTCTCTCAACCAGCTTCACCTGGAATGCTATTCCAACAGTCTTGAAGGAGTTCCCCCATATTCTGAGCACTTACTGGCTGCTTTTCCTTCACTCTGCAGCTCAACTCATCCCAAACATCTCAATTGGGTTGAGGTCAGGTGATTGTGGAGGCCAGGTCATCTGATGTAGCACTCCATTACTCTCCTTCTTGATCAAATAGCCCTTAAACAGCCTGGAGGTGTTTTGGGTCATTGTCCTGTTGAAAAACAAATGACAGTCCCACTAAGTGCAAACCAGATGTGATGGCGTATCACTGCAGAATGCTGTGGCAGCCATGCTGGTTAAGTGTGCCTTGAATTCTAAATAAATCACAGACAGTGTCACCAGCAAAGCACCCCCACACCATCACATCTCCTCCTCCATGCTTCATGGTGGGAACCACACATGCGGAGATCATCCGTTCACCTACTCTGCGTCTCACAAAGACACGGCGGTTGGAACCAAAAATCTCAAATTTGGACTCATCAGACCATAGGACAGATTTCCACTAGTCTAATGTCCATTGCTTGTGTTTCTTGGCCCAGGCAAGTCTCTTCTTATTATTGGTGTTCTTTAGTAGTGGTGTCTTTGCAGCAATTCGACCATGAAGGCCTGATTCACGCAGTCTCCTCTGAACAGTTGATGTTGAGATGTGTCTTTTACTTGAACTGTGTGAAGCATTTATTTGGACTGCAATTTCTGAGGCTGATAACTCTAATGAACTTATCCTCTTCAGCAGAGGTAACTCTGGGTCTTCCATTACTCTGGCGGTCCTCATGAGAGCCAGTTTCATCATAGGGCTTGATGATCTTTGCGACTACACTTGAAGAAACTTTCAAAGATCTTGAAATGTTCCAGATTGACTGACCTTCACGTCTTAAAGTAATGATGGACTGTCATTTCTCTTTGCTTAATTGAGCTGTTCTTGCCATAAAATGGACTTGGTATTTTACCAAATAGGGCTATCTTCTATATACCACCCCTACCTTGTCACAACACAACTGATTGGCTCCAATGCATTAAGAAGGAAAGAAATTCCACAAATTAACTTTTAACAAGGGACACCTGTTAATTGAAATGCATTCCGGGTAAATACCTCATGAAGCTGGTTGAGAGAATGCCAAGAGTGTGCAAAGCTGTCATCAATGCAAAGGATGGGTACTTTGAAAAATCTCAAATATAAAACATTTTGATTTGTTCGACACTGTTTTGGGTTACTACATGATTCCATATGTGTTGTTAAATAGTTTTGATATCTTCACAATCATTCTACAATGTAGAAAATAGTAAAAATTCAGAAACACATTGGAATGAGTAGGTGTGTTCGAGCTTTTGACTGGTACTGTATATGCTCTCTTTTTAGCTAGTTCTTTGTCGAATTTTGAGCCGGAGTCATACAAAATCATGTGTTTCTCCACTCCGATGATTAATCCACAGATATAAAGGGAAAGATCATTTGTTTTAAGTTAGCAATCTTTAATTCATCTCACCTAGTTTGTCTTTCAAGCATCCACATGGATTTGTATCTTCCTGATATCAAATAAGGGAATTTGCAGTGCATGGAGCGTCTCAAATAGAACCATGTTCTATTTTAATGCTTGGCTACGCAGACGCTCGGTCACATACAGTACACGAGCGGTGTGGGTGAAATGATTGAATACCATGTATGTGTACATTTATTTTGCAATGCTCGCATACACAATGTAGCCGGTGAGGTTTGCATGTTAGACTAACATGCTGACTAGACCGGGCACAGGCGTTCGTCTGCGTGCGCCAATGCGCACATGTTATCTTTGCAAAATAGGTATTTTGGATGCCTATTTTGGATGCCGCAGTTGTTAGCTAGAATGCTAACACTCATTGATATAAACTCAGCAAAAAAGAAACGTCCCTTTTTCAGGAAACTGTCTTTCTAAGATAATTCATAAAAATCCAACTGACGTCACAGATCTTCATTGTAAAGGGTTTAAACACTGTTTCCCATGCTTGTTCAATGAACCATAAACAATGAATGAACATGCACTTGTGGAACGGTCGTTCAGACACTAACAGCTTACAGACGGTAGGCAATTAAGGTCACAGTTATGAAAACTTAGGACACTACAGAGGCCTTTCTACTGACTCTAAAAACACCAAAAGAAGGATGCCCAGGGTCCCTGCTTATCTGCGTGAACGTGCCTTAGGCATGGTGCAAGGAGGCATGAGGACTGCAGATGTGGCCAGGGCAATAAATAGCAATGTCTGTAATGTGAGACGCCTAAGACAGTGCTACAGGGAGACAGGACGGACAGCTGATCGTCCTCGCAGTGGCAGACCACGTGTAACAACACCTGCACAGGATCGGTACATCTGAACATCACACCTGTGGGACAGGTACAGAATGGCAACAACAACTGCCCGAGTTACACCAGGAACGCACAATCCCTCCATCAGTGCTCAGACTGTCCGCAATAGGCGGAGAGAGGCTGGACTGAGTGCTTGTAGGCCAGTTGTAAGGCAGGTCCTCACCAGACATCACCGGCAACAACGTCGCCTATGGGCACAAACCCACCGTCATTGGACCAGACAGGACTGGCAAAAAGTGCTCTTCACTAACGAGTTGCGGTTTTGTCTCACCAGGGGTGATGGTCCGATTCGCGTTTATCGTTGAAGGAATGAGCGTTAAACCGAGGCCTGTACTCTGGAACGAGATCAATTTGGAGGTGGAGGGTTCGTCATGGTCTGGGGTGGTGTGTCACAGCATCATCGGACTGAGCTTGTTGTCATTGCAGGCTATCTCAACGCTGTGCGTTACAGGGAAGACATCCTCCTCCCTCATGTGGTACCCTTCCTGCAGGCTCATCCTGACATGACCCTCCAGCATGACAATGCCACCAGCCATACTGTTTGTTCTGAGCGTGATTTCCTGCAAGACAGGAATGTCAGTGTTCTGCCATGGCCAGCGAAGAGCCCGGATCTCAATCCCATTGAGCACATCTGGGACCAGTTGGATTGGAGGGTGAGGGCTAGGGCTAGGGCCATTCCCCCCAGAAATGTCCACGAACTTGCAAGTGCCTTGGTGGAAGAGTGGGGTAACATTTCACAGCAAGAACTGGCAAATCTGGTGCAGTCAATGAGGAGGAGATGCACTGCAGTACTTAAAGTAGCTGGTGGCCAGATCCTGACTGTTACTTTTGATTTTGACCCCTCCCCCCTTTTTTTCAGGGACACATTATTCAATTTATGTTAGTCACATGTCTGTGGAACTTGTTCAGTTTATATCTCAGTTGTTGAATCTTGTTATGTTCGTTCAAATATTTACACATGCTAAGTTTGCTGAAAATAAACACAGTTGACAGTGAGAGGACATTTATTTTTTTGCTTAGTTTAGGTTGTAGCAAAAGCTAGCCAAAGAGCCATTTTACTGGTTGAAGTTAAAGTGTTTTTTTTTAGTAAAATGCAGTTGATTTGCGATGACACAAACATTACATTAAGCAGAACATTCATAGGAGCCTTAAAATCCAATTATAATCCAATAGTAGTGTGAAATGCACTCATAAGCAATATGTAAATAGAGGCTTTTTTCTGCTGGCATTCTATAAGAACTCCCCCTTGTTCTGCCACCTACTTGCGCACATTGCCCTCATGCGGCAATGTTTGCAAACACAGAAAGGGGACTTTAGGCAACTCAGTTATGATTATTCTTATATGCGTATTTTTGTGGAACAGTTTAATTTCGATAAGAACGTTTTTGTTTCTTGAAATCATTGTCACGTGGTTAATCATAAAAATCTGAAACAAAAATTATACACATCTATAAGTTACAATTCAACTAAGGGAGAGCACCACCCTCTGCCATATGGACACATTGATAGTCTACATTGTGATCCATTGGCGGCTGAAGAAAATGAGTACATGGAACTCTGAAATAGCCTGTAGGCCAATGCAGCAGTAGGCCTTCCATTGTCAACTAACTTAACTAAAATACATAGCCCTAAAGCTGATAAAAATAAAAACTGAAGAAAATATCCGGATGAAAATTCTGGATCTTTCAAATAACATGAATCTCTCTACTCTGTCTGCCTAGCTGTTTTTATTACGTTTCCACTGGATATATAGTGCATTCTGAAAGTATTCAGACCCCTTTACTTTTTCCACATTTTGTTACATTACGGCATTATTCTAAAATTGATTAAATTGCCCCCCCCCCCCCTCATCAATCTACACACAATACCCCATAATGACAAAGCAAAAAATGTTTTTTTTTAATTTAAAAAAATAACTATAACATTTAAATAAGTATTCAGACATTACTCAGTACTTTGTTGAAGCACCTTTGGCAGTGATTACAGCCTCAAGTCTTCTTGGGTATGACACTATAAGCTTGGCACAGCTGTATATTTGGGAAGTTTCTCCCGTTGTTCGCTGCAGATCCTCTCAAGCTTTGTTAGGTTAGATGGGGAGCATTGCTGCACAGCTATGTTCAGGTCTCTCCAGAGATGTTCGATCGGGTTCAAGTTCGGGCTCTGGCTGGGCCGCTCAAGGACATTCAGAGACTTGTCCCGAAGCCACTCCTGTTTTGTCTTGGCTGTGTGCTTAGGGTTGTTGTCCTGTTGGAAGGTGAACCTTCACCCCAGTCTGAGGTCCTGAGCAAGTATCTCGCTGTACTTTGCTCTGTTCATCTTTGCCTTGATCCTGACTAGTCTCCCAGTACCTGCCGCTGAAAAACATCCCCACGGCATGATGCTGCCAGCACCATGCTTCACCGTAAAGATGGTGCCAGTTTTCCTCCAGATGTTACACTTGGCATTCAGGCCAAAGAGTTCAATCTTGGTTTCATCAGACCAGATAATCTTGTTTCTCAATGTCTGAGAGTCTTTAGCTGCCTTTTGGCAAACTCCAAGCGGGCTGTCATGTGCCTTTTACTGAGGAGTGGTTTCTGTAGGGTCACTCTACCATAAAAGCCTGATTGGTGGAGTGCTGCAAAATGAGAGAACCTTCTGGATGGATATCCCATCTCCATGGAGGAACTCACCTCCCTGACCAAGGCCCTTCTACCCTGATTGCTCAGTTTGGCCAGGCGGCCAGCTCTAGGAAGAGTCTTGGTGGTTCCAAACTTCTTCCATTTAAGAATTATGGAGGCGACTGTGTTCTTGGGGACCTTCAATGCTGCAGAAATGTTTTGGTACCCTTCCCCAGATCTGTGCCTCTACACAATCCTGTCTCTGAGCTCTACGGACAATTCCTTCGACCTCATGGCTTGGTTTTTTCTCTGACATGCACTGTCTACTGTGGGATCTTATATAGACAGGTGTGTGCCTTTCCAAATCATGTCCAATCAATTGAATTTACCACAGGTGGACTCCAATCAAGCTGTAGAAACATCTCAAGGATGATCAATGGAAACAGGATGCACCTGAGCTCAATTTTGAGTCTCAAAGCAAAGTGTCTGATACTTATATAAATAAGGTATTTCTGTTTTAAATTTTTAATAAATTAGCACAATTGTCTAAAAACCTTTGTCATTATGGGGTATTGTGTTTAGATTGCTGATGATTTTTTACTTATATAATCCATTTTAGAATAAGGCTGTAGCATAATAAAATGTGGAAAAAGTCCGAAGTCACTGTGGGATCATTACATCATGATTTTTTTTTCATGGTGATTTTGGTGGCCGGGAGAGTGTTGGAAAGATTTTTCAAATACTGTGAAGAACTATTACTATTGGCAAAATATGTAAAAAAAAAAAAATTAAACTGACTTTGTTGACTTACTGTGCGAGGTGAAGAAAAAAATGACTGAGAAGCTCAGATTGTTAGTGGTGGATGTGGTGATTTTAAGACAATCAGAATTCAGACATCCCAAATGAGCACTTTCCTCCATATATATGCATGCGGCAGACCAGGTACGACCTACTTCTATGCGTGCTCTCCCTCTGTATGTTCCTCTAGAGAAATCAGACCCATTATCATTGCTCACATGGAGCACTCCAAGCAAAAGACAATGAAAACAATTGTCACAACTTGTAAATGATGGTTATGAAATAAACCAAAACTTGTTTCTCACGAGTGTAGCAGGTTGTGAACCCTGCAAACAACGTTTCCACTCCAATAATGAGAAAATAGGCTAAATTACCATAATTAAAACATGCATTAACAGAAATTAATGTAACCAAATGACGGAGGATTAACTGTACATTCACTAGGCCTACTGGTCCCGTACAGTACCAGTCAAAAGTCTGGACACACCTACTCATTCAAGGGTTTTTCTGTATTTTTGCTATTTTCTACATTGTAGAATAATAGTGAAGACATCAAAACTATGAAATAACACATATGGAATCATTTAGTAACCAAAAAAAGTGTTAAATGAATCAAAATAAATGGTATATTTGAGATTCTTCAAAGTAGCCACCCTTTGCCTTGATGACAGCTTTGCACACTCTTGATAATGAGACACAGTGACAACAGTAGAATGTGTGTTCCTCATAGGCCTGCGTACCTCTTGTTGAGAAAGAGTCAGCAGTAGAACACATTGGCAGTAGGCTCACTGTTAGTACTGCAGTGGAATGAGGCACCCTGCAGAGCTGCAAAACAGCAAATTAATTATTAAAAACGCATGTTTAGAGAAAAATATGCAATTATTTAAAATAGTGTGCATACATTTGCCATAGTACAAGCCAACATCCAAGCAAGTTCTCTCATTTGAAGATATAAGATGTGCTGTTCGGAAGGCCAAGTAGAAAACATGAGTTTTAGTGTTTGTGTTATTGACTTGTGGTTAAACATTGTGACTTACTATCAATGTTATTATTGTGTGTTTTCCAAAATCAATTAAACCAAGCACAGGCCAGGTCTAAGTAGCTGTTTAATAGAGACTGAAGCCATCAAAGTACTTACCATGCTGCTTTATGAAAGCCCCAACCACATTAGCACACACACACAGACACACACACAGACACACACACACACACACACACACACACACACACACACACACACACACACACACACACACACACACACACACACACACACACACACACACACACACACACACACACACACACACACACACACATTATTACCCCCCTTCTCTTAACACCAAGTCCAATCTTTACCAGACCACTCCAGTCATGCTGGTCTCAGGAGCTTTGTGGCTGTCAGGTGGACATGCTTGTTGATGGTTCCAATATCTTGGCTTTGGGGTTAAATTCCCTCTTCCATTATCAATGCAGGGTTGTAAACAGGATTCTCCTTAGAGTGAAGGCACCCCAAGGACTATAATTGTCATGTCTTTCCCAAATGCAAGTGATTATGTCTAAAATATGTTCCTTGAGTATAGCATTAAAACTCATCCACATAGTAGAAAAGTTTTGGAGTCATCATGGGATTTGGCGACCATAAAAGATTCCTTGGGGAAAGAAAGGATACTTCCATAAGTCCCTAATTCCGTTATCTCAGGTGCTCCAGTGTCTGTCTGTGTGTCAGGCTGCAGCAGTGTAGGTGGGGTGTGTGCTGTGGCATCAGCGTAGTAATCAGGCTCGGGGAATCAGTGGGTTGACACAGGCGCCGTCACAAAGCTCCTTCCTCCGTTTGCTCAGGCAATCACTCTGCATTTATGCTAATTATCCCCACTGCACCGCGCTGGCTGCCGTCATATAGCTGTCACCGGCTCTGTTGATCCCCACAGTCAAACCCTACACAAATCCTCAGGAGGAAATATTTGTTTAAATGTCTCGATTTCCAACCAATTTCAATATTGAGACAGTACGGTCTCCTCTAAGTTTTTCTCTTTCTCTCCCACTTAGACATGTTCTGGTCTTGATGATCATATTGATAGTACACATTGATTAAGATGAATCCCAGTGGTAATCAATAGAATCCGGGGATGATAGCTCCCTGCTCATTTACACTCATCACTGCAACTGATTCATTTGTGATAGCAATTACAAGTTTCACAAAATGTTTTCAAATCCAATCCATCAAGTGGAGAATTCATTTAGTTAAACACTGAATGAACACCTGTTCCTTCCTGATAGAAAAGGTAAAGTGGAATTTCTTCTGTTAAAATTGGGATTAACGGCTCCATACTTTATCAGACAAGCCGTGCCGGATTAAATTTTCTTTACATTGTCAATAATAAAGCAGATGAAGATGTCTGTGGTTGAACAACTGGAGTTGAGGTGCTACCTAAATTAAGTAGACAATACATCCCAACATAAGGTGAGATCCTCTTCATATAAATGTAACATTTTTTATTTTTGATGAAGGTTAAAACATTGTGATGTATCAGTCAGTCGTGATCTTTGTCATATTCTCTTCAACTCCAGTCAGTGCACAATCCAATACATTCTGGAATGTTCTCTCTGTCTGCAATATAACTCTATGGACAGAGTCAGGGGGGTCAGTCATCTTCTCAGAGCAGTGCATCAGTGTTGTGGTCCTTCAGTGAGGATTTCAGTGGACGTCACCATATACTGTAACACAGCAATTGTGTTCATCTCCCCCTGTGATAAATGGAACAGCAGGGAAGTTAAATACAGATTGTTGCTTTCATTGCCAGACAATAAATATCACTGCTGTCTTTTCAAGGTGTGAGTGGCCGCTGAACTGTTAATGCTGGGAAATTGACACGGGATAGATTTTTCAGAGGGCCCACGAGTGTTGATCAATACTGTTGCCATGGTGAGGCTGATTTTCTCTGAAGATGTTTTCATTTCCCTGTTCTTTCACACAGCACTATAGAAATTAGAAACAACAATTACACAAAACGCTTCAATTATTACAGATTGTTCAAACAAATGAGTTGTTGTTCTCAACCTCTGAGAGTTCATCTTTTAGTATTTCATCGTTCTGTGTTTTGCGAGCATTCTCCCACGTTTGAGGAAGGCCTCTTCCTAGGCCTACAATCCTTAGTGTCCATTAGCAACTCTTGGCCCATGGAATGAATAGTGAAATATATATATATACAGTTGAAATTGGAAGCTTACATACACCTTAGCCAAATACATTTAAACTCAGTTTTTCACAATTCCTGACATTTAATCCCAGTAAAAATTCCCTGTCTTAAGTCAATTAGGATCACCACTTTATTTTAAGAATGTGAAATGTCAGAATAATAGTGGAGAAAATGATTTATTTCAGCTTTTATTTCTTTCATCACATTCCCAGTGGGTCAGAAGTGTACATACACTCAATTAGTATTTCGTAGCATTGCCTTTAAATTGTTTAACTTGGGTCAAACGTTTCGGGTAGCCTTCCACAAGCTTCCCACAATAAGTTGGGTGAGTTTTGGCCCATTCCTCCTGACAGAGCTGGTGCAACTGAATCAGGTTTGTAGGCCTCCTTGCTCGCACATGCTTTTTCAGTTCTGCTCACAAATTTTCTATATGATTGAGGTCAGGGCTTTGTGATGGCCACTCCAATACCTTGACTTTGTTGTCCTTAAGCCATTTTGCCACAACTTTGGAAGTATGCTTGGGGTCATAGTCCATTTGGAAGACCCAATTACGAACAAGCTTTAATTTCCTGACTGATGTCTTGAGATGTTGCTTCAATATATCCACATAATTTTCCTTCCTCATGATGCCATCTATTTTGTGATGTGCACCAGTCCCTCCTGCAGAAAAGCACCACAACAACATGATGCTGCCACCCCCGTGCTTCTCGGTTGGGATGGTGTTTTTCGGCTTGCAAGCCTCCCCCTTTTTCCTCCAAACATAACAATGGTCATTATGGCTAAACAGTTCTATTTTTGTTTCATCAGACCAGAGGACATGTCTCCAAAAAGTACAATCTTTGTCCCCATGTGCAGTTGCAAACTGTAGTCTGGCTTTTTTATGGCGGTTTTGGAGCAGTGGCTTCTTCCTTGCTGAGCGGCCTTTCAGGTTATGTCGATATAGGACTCGTTTTACTGTGGATATAGATACTTTTGTACCTGTTTCCTCCAGCATCTTCACAAGGTCCTTTGCTGTTGTTCTGGGATTGATTTGCACTTTTCGCACCAAAGTACATTCATCTCTAGGAGACAGAACGCAGTATGAGCAGTATGACGGCTGCGTGGTCCCATGGTGTTTATACTTGCCTACTGTTGTTTGTACAGATGAATGTGGTACCTTCAGGCGTTTGGAAATTGCTCCCAGGGATGAACCAGACTTGTGGAGGGCTACAACTATTTCTTTGCTGATTTCTTTTGATTTTCCCATGATGTCAAGCAAAGAGGCACTGAGTTTGAAGGTAGGCCTTGAAATACATCCACAGGTACACCTCCAATTGACTCAAATTATGTTTATTAGCCTATCAGAAGCTTCTAAAGCCATGACATAATTTCCTGGAATTTTCCAAGCTGTTTAAAGGCACAGTCAATTTAGTGTATGTAAACTTCTGACCCACTGGAATTGTGATACAGTGAATTATAAGTTAAATAATCTGTCTGTAAACAATTGTTTAAAAAAGGACTTGTGTCATGCACAAAGTAGATGTCCTAACCGACTTGCCAAAACTATAGTTTGTTAACAAGAAATTTGGGGAGTGGTTGAAAAATGAGTTTTAATGACTCCAACCTAAGCGTATGTAAACTTCCGACTACAACTGTATATTTTTTGCTGACATCAGGGGATGGCTGCCTGCTATTTCCTGTATCCTTTCTTTCCCAAAGAGAGAGGTGTAACTTTGTATTGAAATCAGGTGAACTCTGTCTTGTGCTTCTGTCAGGGGACTGGGCCCCTGCAGACAAGCTGTCTAGGTGAAGCATTGATGTCCTCTCATAGTCTGACAGACATTACTCTGTTTTTATCTCTCGCCCTTTCCCAAAGAATCATCAGTACGATTGAGGCGAGGTAGATTGAATCCTGACAGAAAAACTGATCTATTCAGCTGACATCCGAAAGCACTGACAGACACACGGACATGTAGGCGATGGGTTGTGTAACTGGCACACTAAGCTGTTGCGAAATGTCATAGGTTAAATGTGTCTGCTTGTTCTAAACACAGTGGGCCATTTGCACATTAATGCGTGTGACAGCACAGGGTCAATTACTCCCATCTAGAGCACCTTTATTTATGCCTCCAGCGGGTAGAGGTCAGCTGTCAAGCACACGCACGCACGCACGCACGCACGCACGCACGCACGCACGCACGCACGCACACACACACACACACACACACACACACACACACACACACACACACACACACACACACACACACACACACACTCAGGCACGCAAGAATGTACGCGAACACCAAAACAACCAAACACACATAAAAACATACACACACACACACAGCATATAAAAAGACAAAGCTCTTGTGGAACTGTTCCGTGCCAGTGGTTTTGGAGCTTTTTTATTTTCTCTCCAAAGCTAGTCTTGCTAATTGGCTTTTACTCTGAGTGTGACACAGAGAGCTCTCTGATAGCGAGTTTATTCTCCCAGATACAGAACAAACTCTGATAAGAATTATAATTATAATTTATTCAGACTTCCAGGAGCAATTATCAAACCCGAAAATGGACCCCTTTTAGTGTAAAAGAGAACTCTCAGCATGATGAAACAAACATACACTGTCCTCTATGGCCTTTTCGAGCCCAAGCATTGTATATAAGCCCTGGTTTATGCACTTCCAGTGTAGGTGACTAATGCAATATTAATGTAATAAGTAAAAAATATCCCTCAGTCAACCCAGTTGTCTTTGTGGGTGACGTGATCGGTCCTGAGGTCAGACACCGTCTGTCAGAGGGAGATTGGGAAACCTTGTTAACCCATTAGTAGCTCCTGGATATGCCTTTGGGGGTGGGGTAGATGGACTCTCCTATTCACCCTACACCAGTATGTACTGTATGTGGAGTCATGT
Organism: Salvelinus fontinalis; assembly: GCF_029448725.1. Lineage (NCBI taxonomy): Eukaryota > Metazoa > Chordata > Actinopteri > Salmoniformes > Salmonidae > Salvelinus > Salvelinus fontinalis. The sequence continues at coordinate 30,660,011 of NC_074672.1, read as the reverse complement.
ATGTTACATGTACAGTATGGTTCCACACATACCGGTACACGTTATGCACATCCACACTTAAAGAAATCCCGGGTGATCCCATTTGGCCCATGATGATCTGTATAATTTATCGGCATTGAATGTCGTAAACACTTTCTCTGCATCCATCATGCATGTCTTACAGCTACATTTCCCTCTTATTTCGCTGTATAACACCGCACCTCGTACGTCAACGTACCTCAAAGTACCTCCTTCCTTGCCCAGCCCATAAGAACCAATCTAAGGCATAGGGAGGGAATGCACCAGTCTCATCCCGGCATCAGTGAGTGGAGGGCAGGCTATTGTTCACTCACCCAGCCAGCCATGTATTACCACCAAGCCTCTATACACCCTGGAGAAAACAGGGGGCCTATTTAACTTAACTCCCCTCATATTCACTGTAAAAAAAAAAAAAAAACGATCTTGATTCAACAAGATACAATTGTAAGGCAACCAGCTGCAATAAGATTGTGAGTTTGCTCAACAGACATTTTGATAAAACAGCAGTGGTGGAACTTGACCTAAAATATGACTACTGTGTTCTCAGTGAACAGAATAGCGTAATATTTGGCCTTGGGTATCCAGATTTGTTTTGTACAGAAAAGGGCTTTACCCAGTACTACAGTTATACAGCATGGACCAGAATAAATAAATAGATATTTTGGCTGTCTCTTTTTCCTCCTTCTGTCCATGTGCTGTAGCTGGATTACCAAACACCTGTACATGTCCTTAAACCTAATCTGTTATTCCATACATGCAATACGAGGCTAATCACTTTCAAATCACTTTCTCATTCTGACAGCACTGCTGGTGGTTGGCAAATGCATTAGATTGTTTCCTATTGTGTGTGCGGTCTTTGTGCTGCCATTTTAGACTGCGGGTGTGTGCCATTCGAGAGGTGGTGCATGTTCCTCGGTGGCGGCTCCTGTTAAGCTTTGGTTCTGCATATTCTTTTTGAAGCCTCCAGAAGCTTTCCCCTTTTTTACACCCTCCCTCCCACCACCTCTTCCCCATCTCCCCTCTTCCTGCTCTTCATTCATACATGGTGCTTTAGAATCCTATTCCACACAGTCTAATCCTGTTCAACTGCTTGTCAGGGAGAATTCCCCCTCAACGCGTGAAAGAATTGCAATTGAAGAAATGCAGAGGAGCCCCAAAAAATCCAGAAAAAAAGGGACCTTCAGATTCACGTTGTGAACATGTCCCCTCCCTCACCCTCCCGCCCTACATCCTCCTCCCAAATCCTCTCTTCCTTGCACACAGAGTCACAGACTCACATTCCACAAGACACTTTGCAGTCTGATGGCAGCCTAACTAAGTGAGAAGTGCACTGCTCACATGGCCAGCCTGTTGTCCCCAGAGGTTGGTGGCACTGTTATGCATAGGCTGCTGGACGTCTTAGTGAGGAGGAGTCTAATGCGGACGGGCATGCACACGGAAGACTGACTGGCAAGAGATGTGAAGATTGTTCGACCTGAGCTCTGCATCACTGAAAGAAAAGAAGACTGCTAAAAGCCTCTTACGGAAAAAAGTGTGTGTGTTTATATGTGGCTTTTTGTGTGTGTGTGTTTAAGTGTATGTGTGTGTGTGTGTTTAAGTGTGTGTGTGTGTGTGTGTGTTTAAGTGTGTGTGTGTGTGTGTGTGTGTGTGTGTGTGTGTGTGTGTTTAAGTGTGTGTGTGTGTGTGTTTAAGTGTGTGTGTGCGTGTGCGTGTTTAAGTGTGTGTGTGTGTGTGAGTGTGTGTGTGCGTGTTTAAGTGTGTGTGTGTTTAAGTGTGTGTGTGTGTGTGTTTAAGTGTGTGTGTGTGTGTGTGTGCGTGTTTAAGTGTGTGTGTGTGTTTAAGTGTGTGTGTGTGTGTGTGTGTGTGTGTGTGCGTGTTTAAGTGTGTGTGTGTGTGTGTGTGTTTAAGTGTATGTGTGTGTGTGTGTTTAAGTGTGTGTGTGTGTGTGCGTGTTTAAGTGTGTGTGTGTGTTTAAGTGTGTGTGTGTGTGTGTGTTTAAGTGTGTGTGTGTGTGTGTGTTTAAGTGTGTGTGTGTGTGTGTGTGTGTTTAAGTGTGTGTGTGTGTGCGTGTTTAAGTGTGTGTGTGTGTTTAAGTGTGTGTGTGTGTGTGTGTGTGTTTAAGTGTGTGTGTGTGTGCGTGTTTAAGTGTGTGTGTGTGTTTAAGTGTGTGTGTGTGTGTGTGCGTGTTTAAGTGTGTGTGTGTGTTTAAGTGTGTGTGTGTGTGTGTGTTTAAGTGTGTGTGTGTGTGTGTGTGTGTGTGCGTGTTTAAGTGTGTGTATGTTTAAGTGTGTGCGCATGTACATGTTTGTGTTAGGAAGACGGTAGGGGATACGGGGGACCCGTGGTGTGTATCCTCTCACTATACACAATAAGCCTTCATTAGGATTCATTGGTTCAGTTGTGTTTTTACAGCACGCTCTAAGGCCATCTAAGAATGTCTGTTGTCAACGGATAGTCATAAATCTGCGCCGCATCAAAACGACATAATGACGGGGTATATTGAAGGAAGGGGATTCTTTTTTTACAATAGGACCATCTTGAACTGCAGGTAGACATGCTTAAAGACCTGTTGATTTCACCCCTTAAAAATGCACAAGATTACTGCTTTAGAATTTGATTAGCTGAAATGTACTCCTGGCTATATTTCTCTGGGGATGGTGGTGAGTGTTCCATTTTCACTCCCTTTCTTTCTCTCAGCCTTGCAGTTTGTGTGTGTGTGTGTGTGTGTGTGTGTGTGTGTGTGTGTGTGTGTGTGTGTGTGTGTGTGTGTGTGTGTGTGTTCCTCTGAGCCTGGAAAGTACGCCATGGTGCTGCAGCAAGAGCATACATACGAAATCAGTTGACAGGATTACTGTTTTCAGATGCGAATCCCTCAGGATTTTAACAACACTCAAAGCCCATCTCCGACTAACAGTTACATTGATTATGGGAAGAACTCAATCACAATTGATGTTTAGCAAATAACCATATCCATTCCCTAGCAAATGGGGTTGCTTAAACTGCAATTGACCCCTGCAGATTGGCCATTGATGAGAGAATATAAGGGTTTTGAACTCCCTTTCTCACTAACAGTCCACTCATCTTTCATCTATTCGGCTGAATGAACAGTCCTCAATCAATAGTCTGTTATTTATCAATGGATTTTGCCTCCAGTGGGGTTAGAAGGCCAATCAAATGTGTCAACCATCAATAAATCTGTCCGTTGCTATGAAACTGTAAGCCATCACCCCCCTCTGGGCAAAAACTGGTTGAATCCATGTTATTTCCATGTGATTTTAACACAAAAATTCAATGTGATGAATTTGAATCAACATGGAAAAGTGATTGGATACAAATAAAATCATAAACATAATTGATTTTGTATTTTTTTTAACCTAAAGGCCTTTCTCAACTACTGTGTGCAATCTTTTTGTCCAAATTCGGAAAAAAATACACCTTTCGATTTTGACGCACTCAACCATTCACACCAAGTCCAATGCGTTTTTCCGTCCACTTTTCCCAGAAATGTGCATAATGTCACCAACGCTGCTGCAGTCATTCTTAGTGGCAACACGTTGTTCAATGTGGCTAGGGAGCAGTGGCGTTTTTAACATGTACCACTTGGTGGGGCAAAAAAATGTGGGTTGCATGCCAGAAAAGCCACTACACTAAACAATACATTAATTGCACTATAACGGTGACAAACGGTGCCCACAAACTGTTAGGGCCTACATAAATATGATATAATGTAATTTTATGTAATTTTATCTGTAGCCAATGACCTTGAACCTTCTTGGAAGGGCACTTGTAATATAACTCAGGACCCAAAGGGCTGACATTTTGGATGTCTACCCTTACTAAGGACTTAGACTTGGTGATCACGTAATGTCCCCATGACTGACAGAACACTGAGCCAATCACGGCGCCATGCTCCTATTTTCTGCTGGCTCGCCCACCACCACAGAAAGCACTGAGCTAGGCTGAAACACCTGCATTTTGGAGCTGCCTTACTCAAGAAAACAAAACAGAGACTATGTTTGTATACGGCATTATTAACTCAATTATATATATTTTTTACATTGTTTGCAAACTGATATGTGACATATATTAGTGCCAAACTAACATGCAAAAGAGGCAAGGCCCCCCCCCCAAAATATGGATATATTTATTTATTTATTTATTGCAAAAAATGTGGGTCTCTGCCCTGAATGACGGGTCCCCACTGCTAGAGAGGATGCATGTCACGTTCCTGACCTGTTTTCCTTTTTCTTGAATTTATTTAGTTGGTCAGGGCGTGAGTTGGGTGGGTTGGTCTATGTTTGATTTTCTATGTTGGGATGTTTGTGTTCGGCCGGGTATGATTCTCAATCAGAGACAGCTGTCAATCGTTGTCCCTGATTGAGAATCAAACTTAGGCAGCCTGGGTTTCACGTGTGTTTTGTGGGTGTTTGTTTCCGTGTCTGTGTTTGTTGCACCACACGGTACTGTATCGGTTTATGCACTTCGTTTATTTGTTTTGTAATTCAGTATTCAGTTTCGTTATAATAAATCATTATGAACCCTAACCACTCTGCGTATTGGTCCGATCCGTCTCGCCTCTCCTCGTCCGAGGAGGAGGAAGAATATAACGCTAGCCGTTACAATGCAGTAATGAGAGAAAAATAATATACTACTAGAAATATTAAGATAGACTATTCATCCTATAGGATGAATCATGAAAGGAGCTTGGCTATGCTTCATTCAGTTGCACCCATAATAAGAGAATAAATGCAAAACTGGCACCTGAAGTCATTCCTCACACATATGCTGACCATCACGAGGCTTGCTGCCTACAGTTTTCTCTCTATCTGATTAAAGAGGTGAAGTTGAGACAGGAAAGGCCTATTTTAGGAAACTTTTTGAATAGACATAGAGAATTAGCAAACTCTTCCACCCACCTAAAAGGATCCATCAATCAAAGCCGCCTGAAACACATCTCACTCAGGCATATAAGCAAATCACATTTGTCCTTTCCCAAAACCGTATTAAAACCTTGCCTTAGTTTTCTGTAAGATATCAGAAATGAATCTACACTATAAAATAATGTTAAACCAATGTAGCCTACTATATCAATTGACAAGGAAAGGGTTAAGGGGGAGATTATAGAGATAGCTGTGATATAGGCTATATGAAGATGACATTCACAACCATTAGAAAAAAGAAACACATGCACTCAACCTGTCCATAGCCTAATGATCAGACTGTATAAAGCCTAATGATCAGCCTGTACATATTCTAATGATCTACCTGTCCGTTGCCTAATGGTCATCCAGTCCATAGACTAATGATCAGACTGTATAAAGCCTAATGATCAGCCTGCCCATAGTCTAATGATCTACCTGTCCGTTGCCTAATGATCAGTATGTCCATTGTCTAATGATCAGCCTGTCCGTAGACTAATTATCAACCTGTCCATAGCCGACTGATCAGACTGTATATAGCCTAATGATCAGCCTGCCCATAGCCTAATGATCAACCTTTCCATAGTCTAATGATCAGCCTGTATATAGCCTAATGATCATCCTATCCATAGTCTAATGATCAGCCTGTCCATAGTCTAATTATCAGCCTGTCCATAGCCTAATGATCAGCCTGTCCATAGTCTAATGATCAGCCTGTCCATAGCCTAATGATCAGCCTTTCCATAGTCTAATGATCAGTCTGTCCATAGTCTAATGATCAACCTGTCCATAGTCTAATGATCAGCCTGTCCGTAGCCTAATGATCAGCTTGTCCGTAGCCTAATGATCAGCTTGTCCGTAGTCTAATGATCAGCCTCTCCGTAGCCTAATGATCAACCTGTCCATAGTCTAATGATCAGCCTGTCCGTAGCTTAATGATCAGCCTGTCCGTATCCTAATGATCAGCCTGTCCATAGTCTAATGATCAGCTTGTCCGTAGCCTAATGATCAGCCTGTCCATAGCCTAATGATCAGCCTGTCCGTAGCCTAATGATCAGCCTCTCCGTAGCCTAATGATCAGCCTGTCCATAGCCTAATGATCAGCCTGTCCGTAGCCTAATGATCAGCCTGTCCATAGTCTAATGATCAGCCTGTCCGTAGCCTAATGATCAGCCGTTGATCAGTTTTAGTGAAGCAATGAGTGGTTGTGTTCACACTACATTTGAATTTGAGTGAGTACTTCTTCTAATCTGTGCAATCACTTATTGATAAGGTTAAACTCTGTGGATATTTTTCTCTCTGTCTTTTAGGATTTCCTATATCACAAGTGGTCACCTAGATTCACTTTAGCAGGCCTATAATATGTAGCCTAATATGCTATACGCATGAATCAATAATATATTCATTAACTCCCAATTACATATCTCTCTGTCTTCTTCCATGTCCCCTTCTTGCGTAATTGACGCATCTCCGCTGGCAACTCCACTGGCCTTTCTCTCCCCCCTCTATCTAGCTCTCGAAACAGTAACCTATAGACAATAAACAGCAATATAGTTTTAAACTTATTTCAAGCAATTTTTTTAAACTAATAGGCCTATTCAAGGAGAGAAGCATCGATCGATCCTCTTGCTTGCTGAATGGCTATAAAATAAGCTACCGCCTTGGCAATGAACTGGCGGGGAAGTTTGAATGGCGAGGGTGATGTGTAGTTCTGCTGTGGTATCATCACATTGGCTAAATTGATATGTTGTTGCACTGATGCAAACGTAAAAAAATACATTATTTCATTAATTTAAACAGCACCTGTCCCAGATAACGATTTGTATTGGTCAACAGCTTATTCTCACATGCGAAAAGAGCAAAAAATCTAACCTGTTGCGACTAAATAATTGACAGATTGCGGTAGGATGATATTTCGCAATCGGTGTGAATGGCGTCATAAACAAGACATGCTCATATATATTTTTCATAACGGACTTGTTGAGAAAGGACCTTAAATCCAATGACATGGTTATCCTTTTTGTTGATTTCACATTGAATTCATGTCATGTAAATCAAAACTAGACTTGAACTGACATCAGTCCACCATAAAGGAAACATTCTGGTGGATTCCCTGTTCCCTCTGCAATAAAACAATGTTTAAACATGTATTTTTCTAGTTATTCTTCTTGTTAGTCTTCTTCTTTTTTTTGTTTTTTTGTTCTTCGTCCTCCATTATCTGAAGTATACATATCACAATCAACATCTTCACATGCATTCATATGATCATCATTTCTACCAATCTGTGTTTTGGATGTGCTATCTCCCTGTGGCTTGTGTGCTTCTTGCTCTCTCTCTCATTCTGCAGGCAGTAAACAGATCAGTGGTGTTCTACGAGGTAATAGTCGGGTGTCTACTCTTCTCTGACTGCTCTGACTCCAGCTCTGGAATACATGTCAGTCTGCTGCCCTTTGACAGCCATGGCAGGCCCTATACTGCTGATAAAACTCTGGCAACAGGGAAGTGCGGGAAGTGTGCTTGGCAAAAACAACAGAGGGAAACAGTTTGAGTGATGTGTGCATTAGTCTATGGCAGCTGTACACAACTCTGGTTGTAAAGCGCTGCAGTTTTGCTGGTTTGCATCCTTGACTTTAACTAGGTACTGTTTTCTTTTTGGTAAACAAGCTGTATGCACAGCAAATCGGCATACTAATTTTGAAGTATCTGGAATCAGGAAAAGTATATCTGATGAGGCCTAGTCCACTACTACTGGGGCGGTAGGAAGCCCAGCGTCTAAGGAGTTGGACCTGTAGCCGAAATATCTCCTGTTCGAATCCCACCTGTTCAAATGGTGGAAATTGATCTGGCAATTGAAGGGCTGCTGGGTTCATATCCTAACAGTTCCCTACTGTTGGGCCCTTAACCCCAAAACAAGCTTTACATCCAGGGGCTCTGCACTGCAGCTTGACCCTGTGCTCCTCTCAACTGTGTGTCTGTGTGCGGGGGGTTGAGAAAAGAAGAGAGCAGAAGACACATTTCTGTTGTTCATTGTGACTATGGACAATAAAGCTGTACTGTATTGTACAGATCTACCCGGATGCAGAATTTTTAAAGCAAGTTAATCCCGTAAAAATTAAAAAGACAATTACAGGACATTGTGTGTGGGAGACTAGCAGGCCTCTGACAGGGGTGATAGGATAGACCCATCAGTGATGTATCCCACTTCCAGACAGGAGCACGGAGGCCAGAGCAGGCCACGGCTAAAGACAGGATCATTCTCATCCCTGTCAGAATGGGAGAGAGACAGAACTGACCTTAGTAGAGGGGCCACAGCACAGGCTTTTTATTGGAGTAACATCTGGCTGTTAAAATAAGATGGAGAGGGTAGACCATGCCCTAGCCACTGATGTCATATCCAAAACATTAGTATTTCCAATCCAAAATGTAAACTAAAAAAAACAGAGTGGAGGGAAAGATCTTATCTTGCATCTTTCCAGATCTACAGCTCAACAGATGCAGTAGATCTGTCAGGTGTGGCCCGGACGGTAATGGAGGGGAGTTGACAATAATGAATAATTCCCAGGTATTGGTCCAGATAAGGCTGATGAGAGGAGATAGTGTAGTCAACTCTCTGACTGCGGGCCAGGTTGAAGACGTGACGGCAGGCGCTGCCTCCAGAGCTGGTCGTTTTCTATTCAACCTTTGTTGTGACAGATACATATGTCTAGAGTGGTGCAGGGTGGGAGAGGTTATCAGGGAGAGAGAATACACAGAAAGATGGGGAAAAGAAGAGAGGGAGAGAGAGATGGAATACACTGAAATATGGAGAGATAGAAAGAGAAGGAATAGGATCGGAGAAAGAGAATACAGAGAGAGAAGGATGAAGTATAGAGGTAGAAAGAGGGAGAATACAGAGAGGAGAGAGAGATAGAGAGCGAGCGAGGGAATAGACAAGAAGAGAGAGGGAATACGGTGTCTGTGGTATTTTGTGACGCTGCTGCGATCAGTATGCAATTAGAAGCCCTTGGTGGAGAATGTTCTGTGAGCAGCAGACAGAGAGGAAGAGATAAGATTGCAGAGGCTCACCCACTTTGTCTGCACTATTAGGGGAGGAATGGGGCCGGTGATGGTGCTATATCTGCTCTGATCAGAGAAAGAGAGAGAAAGGGAGAATGTCAGAGAGAGAGAGAGAGAAAGGGAGAACGTGGGCATAGCAGAGAGAGCGAGAGAGAAGGTGGGATGTCAGAGAGAGAGTGAGAGAGAAAGGGAGAATGAGGGAAAGGGAGGGAGAGTGAGAGATAAAGGGAGAACGAGGGAGAGTGAGAGAGAGTGAGAGAGAGAAGGGGAGAACGAGAGAGAGAGAGAGAGAGAGAGAGAGAGAGAGAGAGAGAGAGAGAGAGAGAGAGAGAGAGAGAGAGAGAGAGAGAGAGAAAGGGAGAATGTCAGAGGGAGAGTGAGAGATAAAGGGAGAAAGGGAGAATGTCAGAGGGAGAGTGAGAGATAAAGGGAGAAAGGGAGAATGTCAGAGGGAGAGTGAGAGATAAAGGGAGAATGAGGGAAAGGGAGGGAGAGTGAGAGATAAAGGGAGAATGAGGGAAAGGGATGGAGAGTGAGAGATAAAGGGAGAATGAGGGAAAGGGAGGGAGAGTGAGAGATACAGGGAGAATGAGGGAAAGGGAGGGAGAGTGAGAGATAAAGGGAGAATGAGGGAAAGGGAGGGAGAGTGAGAGATAAAGGGAGAATGAGGGAAAGGGAGGGAGAGTGAGAGATAAAGGGAGAATGAGGGAAAGGGAGGGAGAGTGAGAGATAAAGGGAGAATGCGGGAAAGGGAGGGAGAGTGAGAGATAAAGGGAGAACGAAAGGGAGGGAGAGTGAGAGATAAAGGGAGAATGAGGGAAAGGGAGGGAGAGTGAGAGATAAAGGGAGAATGAGGGAAAGGGAGGGAGAGTGAGAGATAAAGGGAGAACGAAAGGGAGGGAGAGTGAGAGATAAAGGGAGAACGAGGGAGAGTGAGAGAGAGTGAGAGAGAGAGAGAGAGAGAGAGAGAAGGGGAGAACGAGGGAGGGAGAGAGAGAGAGAGAGTGAGAGAGAGAGAGAGAAGGGGAGAACGAGGGAGGGAGAGAGAGAGAGAGAGAGAGTGAGAGAGAGAAAGGGAGAATGTCAGAGAGAGAGTGAGAGAGAAGGCGAGAATGAGGGAGGGAGAGAGAGTGAGTGAGAGAGAAAGGGGAACGAGGGAGAGAGAGAGAAGAAGGGAGGGAGTCATTGGGATGCAGGGAAGGGTGTTGCAGGCACAAGACTGGAGGCAGACAGTGAATCTGTCAAGCCCCTCCATGGTTCAGGTGTAGCTACAAAAAACAAGCACATACTTTATCCCTGCTCCCTGGTAAATAACCTGTCAGAAACAGACAAAGACCAAGCGGAACAATGAGGCGTTGCGCCATGTCACCCTCCTCTGTCTCTGATGAAGGATCTCTCAGACACACACAAAGACAGCGATATAAATGATGTAGTCAATTATGATGTAAGTGTTTTTTATTTGTTTTCTCTCATGTGAAAACTGTTGTTGTGTTCTCTCATCTAAATTGCGCTAGCCTGGAGAGCTGTTAAATGTTTTTATGCATATTAGACTGATCTGTATTTCATGTTGTTTGGGAGATTACTTTACTTGATCAAAAACAAGGCTGTACGAACAGTGTGTAATAAGGGATGGTCCAGTGCACAGCAACTATTGGGGGAATCAATAGGACTATGTACACTACCGTTCAAAAGTTTAGGGTCACTTAGAAACGTCAACAGTGAAGAGACGACTCCGGGATGCTGGCCTTCAAGGCAGAGTTCCTCTGTCCAGTGTCTGTGTTCTTTTGCCCATCTTAATATTTTCTTTTTATTGGCCAGTCTGAGATATGGCTTTTTCTTTGCAACTCTGCTTAGAAGGTCAGCATCCCGGAGTCGCCTCTTCACTGTTGACGTTGAGACTGGTGTTTTGCGGGTACTATTTAATGAAGCTGCCGGTTGAGGACTTGTGAGGCGTCTGTTCCTCAAACTAGACACTCTAATGTACTTGTCCTCTTGCTCAGTTGTGCACCGTGGCCTCCCACTCCTCTTTCCATTCTGGTTAGAGCCAGTTTGCGCTGTCCTGTGAAGGGAGCAGTACACAGTGTTGTACAAGATCTTCAGTTTTTTGGCAAAAAAAATGGAATAGCCTTAATTTCTCAGAACAAGAATAGACTGACGAGTTTCAGAAGAAGGTTATTTGTTTCTGGACATTTTGAGCCTGTAATCGAACCCACAAATGCTGATGCTCCAGATACTCAATTAGTCTCAAGAAGGCCAGTTTTATTGTTCTTTTAATCAGACCAACAGTTTTCAGCTGTGCTAACATAATTGCAAAAGGGTTTTCTAATGATCAATTAGCCTTTTAAAATGATAAACTTGGATTAGCTAACACAACGTGCCATTGGAACACTGGAGTGATGGTTGGTGATAATGGGCCTCTGTACGCCAATGTAGATTTTACATAAATAAATAGTCATTTACAACATTAACAATGTCTACACTGTATTTCTGATCAATTTGATGTTATTTTAATGGACAAAAAATGTGTTTTTCTTTGAAAAACAAGGACATTTCTAAGTGACCCCAGACTTTTGAACGGTAGTGTATGTAGCTCGGGAATAGACAGGAGTACATCTGATAGCACTTGGTCATAAAGCTGCAGGCTATGGTTTATTCTCACTGTCAGTTCAGGTTCCATAGCACCTGGCGAGACCCCCAAACATAATGTAGAGTGTTTAAACCTTCTCTATAGAGCCTTTCTTTGTTCTTTTCTATGTACATCTATCCTACCATTTAGTCATTTGGTTAGACTGAATCACTTACAGTACTGTTAGTGAATTTTCATACATTTATGTTGCATGCATAGAATGAGCATCACATCAAAATCAAGCATAATGTATACAAGCATATGCCTTCGGAAATGCAACATGCACTTATTGTCAGCGCAAACTTTACAATACATGAACAGCACAATAGAATGTGATTTTCTCCCGCCCCTCAGGCTGTTTTAATAAAGAGCTCTGTGTCTGTCTGAGCTCAAACTGCAGTTTAGAAACAGATTATTTCCTCTTAACAGTCTGAACGGCATCATGGTGGATATAGCAGGCTATTTACCAGATGGGAAGATGGAGGTCACTTACTGTAGGATCCCTTTAGTGAGCGATCCACTCTCCTCTCCTCTCCTGGTCAAATATCTGATTTGTGAGTCATACCTGGCCTCTGTCCCTGTGGAGAGGAACATGCAGTGCATCTTAAAATACACTCTGGCATGGCAGACCTGAGGCCCAGCAGCCAGCCCAGCACACATACACCACATCCAGGGGAACAGGAGGGGGAGACAGGGGAGAGGATGGGGTTGGGGGAGGTAGAGACGGGGGAGAGGTGGGGAGATGGGGGAGGAGGGGAGACGGGAGAGGAAGGGAAACCGGGGAGAGGAGATGGAGATTGTGGAGAGGAGAGGGAGAGGAGGGGAGACAAGGTAGAGGAGGGAGACGGGGAAGGAGAGACTAGGGAGAGAAGGGGAGACAATGTAGAGGAGGGGGGACGGGGGAAGGAGAGACTAGGGAGAGAAGGGGAGACAGAGGAGAGGAGAGGGAGAGGAGGGGAGACGGGAGACAGGGTAGAGGAGGGAGTTGGGGGAAGGGGAGACGGGAAAGGAGGGGAGACTAGGGGAGGGGAGAGGAGGGGCTCGGTGGAGTGAGAGAAGGCGGAGACAAGGGAGAGGAGGGGGGACGGGGGAAGGAGAGACTTCACCTCTGGGCAAAAACTGGTTGAAACAACGTTGCTTCCACATCATTTCAAAAACAAAAAAAATCTATGTGTTGACATTGAATCAACGTCATCAATGTAAGGGAATTTCATTTTTCCCTACCCAACTTTTAACCATAAACCAAGGACAGGGTGAATTTTTTTGTTAATTTCATGTTGAATTCACCTTAATTGACTACTGTAAATAAAACTAGACATTGAAGTGATGTCTGTGCCCTGTGGGAAGAGGGTGAAAATATCCTCTGGCAGGGCAAGACTGCTGAACGGTTAATCAGATGGCTACCCAGACTATTTGCATTGACCCTGTTTTTTTAACACGGACTCTCTTGCACTGGCTCTATGCACACTCTCTGGACTCTACTCACACATACTACACTGACACACACACACGCACGCACGCACGCACGCACGCACGCACGCACGCACGCACGCACACACACACACACACACACACACACACACACACACACACACACACACACACACACACACACACATAGACACCCTTTCACACTCCTCACATGCTGCTGCTACTCTGTTTACAGTTTTTAACAATCACTTTGGCACTAATTTCAGAACCTTGATGTCATTTTTCAAAACTCTAGACACAAAACTCAAAACGGTCATCACTTGTAACACAGGCTGTCCAATCTTCAAAACATTGTATTGTGCATTCACATCTTTAAAGAAACCTTGCACTTGCAGAATCATAGGTTCAAATAAGTCATTTATCATGAAATACAATAGGAACATTCATTTAGATCACCCACACACAAGATACCGATAGTTTCACTGTGTAGTTGTTCGTACAATCATTAAATATTGTAGTACAAAATATGTGATACATGTTTCATTATGCTACTACACGTAAATACATCACTGGAAAAGGGCTAGAAGAGAGAACACTACAGAGACAGTGGAATCATTGAACAAAATATGAAATTTATTGATGAAATACAATAAAATCACAACATAGGTTTCTTTGAATCAAAGCAGAAATCATTAGCTACAAAAAAAGAAAAAACAGTTAAAGGTCAACTGCAGTGTTCCTCACCTGGCTTACTGTAAAACATAAACTGCAGTGTTCCTCACCTGGCTTACTGTAAAACATCAACTGCAGTGTTCCTCACCTGGCTTACTGTAAAACATCAACTGCAGTGTTCCTCACCTGGCTTACTGTAAAACATAAACTGCAGTGTTCCTCACCTGGCTTACTGTAAAACATAAACTGCAGTGTTCCTCACCTGGCTTACTGTAAAACATAAACTGCATTGTTCCTCACCTGGCTTACTGTAAAACATAAACTGCAGTGTTCCTCACCTGGCTCACTGTAAAACATAAACTGCAGTGTTCCTCACCTGGCTTACTGTAAAACATAAACTGCAGTGTTCCTCACCTGGCATACTGTAAAACATCAACTGCAGTGTTCCTCACCTGGCTTACTGTAAAACATCAACTGCAGTGTTCCTCACCTGGCTTACTGTAAAACATAAACTGCAGTGTTCCTCACCTGGCTTACTTTAAAACATCAACTGCAGTGTTCCTCACCTGGCTTACTGTAAAAAGAAAAACAAAAGATTGATTACTGTACTTCTATATTTACATCAACCCTGTCTTGTGGATTTGGCCACAGGTTCTCATCCACATCACAATGGATGTTTTCATTAGCCAAACAGCTTGGGAAGAATCTTCGGGCATGGCGAATCCAGGCCTGACACTGGTCTGCCGTGATGTCATTGCATGCATCATCCATGGCCTGGAGAAGGGTGGCTTGTTCGTGAGGGCGCCTATCACATACCTTCCACCTCCACGTGGAAAAAAAATCCTCAATCGGGTTAAGGAAAGGAGAGTATGGGGGTAAGTACAGGGTGGTAAATTGTGGATGGGCCTGAAACCATGCTTGCACCAATTGAGCATGGTGGAACCTGACATTATCCCACACAATGACATAGGTCATGCCATCAGCTCTACAGACCTGATTTAGCTCATCAAGGACGGTTACATTCGAACAGCGAATCATGTGGCTGCCTGCAACTCAATATATAGAGTATATAGAGTAGAGAGCTTTAGATGTTGTTCGACCAAACATTAGAACGGGCAATATGCGTAATCTTAGCAACTTTGACCGTGGTATGATTGTTGATGCCACACATGGTGATTCCAGCATCTCAGAAACAGCTGCCTTCCTGGGATTTTTACGCACTACAATCTCTAGAGTTTACAGAGAATGGTACGATAAACAAAACACACTCAGTGAGCGGCAGTTCTTGTTAATGAGAGAGGTCAGAGGAGAATGTCCAGACTCATTCAAGCTAACAGAAAGGCCACAAATGCTCAAATAACAGCTGTTTAAAACTGTGGTGTGCAGAAGGGCATCTCTTAACGTACAACACCGTGAATAACTCAGGCTGTTGTGGAGGCAAAAGGGGGTCCTACCCAGTACTAGATAGGTGTACCTAATAAATCTGAAAACATGGTCTGGAAAAGTGGTACATGGGACCATAGAAACAGTGTCTGATAAAGAATGATGATGAAATATTACATCCATAGATAATGTTTTCCAATTGTTTCATGTTCCACGGTAATTGGTGTCAATGGATCTCGTTATCCTGAAACTTTCATGACCTAAACATGGGATATTGTTTGTCAGTTTTCATAAAACTATGCATTAATAGTAATGCAACAGTTACTTATCATTTTGAGCAGTTGTATCAATTGATAGTTAGATCATTGTAATGAAATGAATAGACAGTCATCTCAGATGTAATGTGTGAATTGCATTTTGAAATGGTAATACTTTGATGTTAAGTTGTGTCATTTTGAACAGGTGATTTTAGTTCAATTAACAAATGATCTTAGCTTTATCTGTATTGTATCCAAGCAATTGGAAAAATTGTTAGAGTTTTGAAATATTTGCATTTTGATCATTGGTTGTGAGTTTTGTGTCTAGAGTTTTGAAAAATTACATCAAGGTTCCGAAATTAGTGCCAAAGTGATTGTAAAAAACGGTATTATCTATCCTGATTGCCTAGTCACTTTTATGCCTACCTACATGACATATTACCTTGATTACCTCAACTACTTCGTAACCCTGCACATTGACTCGGTACATGTATTCCTTGTATATAGCCTTGTTATTGTAATTATATTGTGTTACTATTTATGTGTTGCTATTTACATTTATATTGCTAATCTTTTTTTTCTTTTTAGCTCTGCATTGTTGGGAAAGGGCTTGTAAGGAAGCATGTCTCTGTAAAGTCTACACCTGTTGTATTTGGCACGTGACAAATAAAATGTTATTAGATTTGAGGTCTGAGACCCAGCATACACCTTGGATCAGCCCAGTGGATGGGTATAGAGAAGAGGGAGAAGGATGGGGAGAGCATGGGAAAGGAGTGAGATAGTGATAGAGCCTTTGGAGGGGTGGACGTAGAGACAACAAACAGGTATAATATGGAGGGGGTTTACTATCAGAGAAGGATGATGATTGGTGGAGACAGGAGGGAATCGTGTTTAGAAGAACTGATGGGAAGCCTCACTAGGGGAGATAATGGAAAGAGTCTAACTAGCTCACTAGATGAGCAACTGGCTGGGGGGTGGGATGGGAGATTGTCTCATCTAAAAATGTCAAAGGGGGAAATTGGGAGAGGCAGACTAGAAAAATAGGTATGGGGGGTGGGAGTGATTTAAGGGAGAATGGGGGAGGGAGTTTATAATGGAGAAGTGACTAACTAGCTTCTTAGTTGGCTGTATAGATTAACTGAGGGACCTGGCTGGCTGCGGGACCCGGCTGGCTGGGGGAGCTGGAGGCAGGGAGACTGGCTCATGTCAGAATGGCTAAGGGGAGAATGGGAGAGGAATGGGGGAGACCAGGGAAAGATAGGAATTATTGGCCTTGGGAGAATGGGGTAGGGAGGAGAACTGGAAAAGAGTGACTGGCTTGTGAGAGTGGGGTGAACGAGGGAAAGAGACCAGGAATTAATAGAGAAAGAGATACTGGTTCGATGGAGAGGGGTTAAAGGGAGAATGTGTGTGAGAGAGAGAGACACCAGAAGAAAGGGAGGCAGGCTCCATTGACATTGACTGGGGGAAGAATGGGGGAGGGTGGAGGGAGAGGGAGAGAAAAGGAGACTAGCTTGATTGAGATTGACTGATGGGAGAATGGGTGAGGGAGGGAACAGAGAGAGCAGGTAGGGATCAAGGGAGGGTGAGGCAGGCTGGCTGGCTAAGGTCTAAATGGCTAGTGGCAGATTGGCTTGACTCAGGAAACCGGCAGCACCAGGCCCTCCCTGGGCAGGAAGTGTCTGCTGATCATCTTTGTAGGAGTCTCTGGATGCAAAGAGAGAGAGAGGAAGGGAGGGGAGGAGGGGGAGGAGTGAGAGTGAGAGAGACAAAGAGAGTGAAAGAGGAGATGGATATGAGGATGTGAGACTGTTTAAATTGACAGACAGACAGACAGACAGACAGACAGACAGACACAGACATACACAGACAGACAGACAGACAGACAGACAGACAGACAGACAGACAGACAGACAGTGAAAGAAAAAGAGAGAACGAGATTCAACAGTCAAAACGAGAGCGTTTTCATGTCTTCATGTCTTCCTCTTTTGTTTGGCAGTAGCATGTTCTGGTGGGGAGAGATTACCCAAGCTCAGCCCGGGGTTCCATGTCTGGCCACAGTCATTACCTCTGCCCTGCTGACAAATGGTACTGTCATCTGAATACGCATCTCCCGCTGCTTAATCCAGCTACGCTAGTAGACTTTTATTTTCAGCTGTCCCTTTGATTTATCAGCAAGTGCTTGAAATGAAATGTGATAACTGTTCAATATCTTTGTAGGCGCACATTATATTTTACACTGCAGAAATACATTTTTACTGTACAGTTTTGTTGCTTTGTAGAGGTACTATTCCCTCTGTCAATGCGTATTCTAGTCTCACATAATTTGCCATGAATTCACATCACATATCACTGTCAACATTAAAACAATATGTTCTCATTAAAAATGCTAACTCATATCTTCTGGTTGTTTTGCTGGTGAAGTGTGGTCCCAGATGACTCTTTTTCCTGATCCAGATCCTATGCCCAGTGCCCAGTGCCCAGTGTTCGCCCACAGTGTGATGGTGAAGTGTGTGCCCTGGCATTTGGTCACAGACAGCATAAGGTCAGAGTTTACTCTGTCAGAGAACTCGCTATCAGTTCCGCTGTCTGCCACAGAGACTGTGACTGTAGCAGCGCAGCCAGGCTGACTGACGTCGATACATATCTAATCGTCGATACAATCTAATCATGCAATGAATAGAAACAGAGTTTCTTGCAATGGAACCTGGCTTGCTGTCATCTCTCTAGTTAAATGTATTCAGGGGAAACAGTTCAGCTCCTGTCACAGGAATTGTTTTGTTTTGATGTTCTGAGTTTTTCCTCTGAGTAACTCTGTGAGAAATGGAGACTAAATCCAGACTGGATGTGGTCTAAGTTTCTCTGGCTAACTCGTGAGTTATGGTGACAGAACTCAACTATTTTAAAACTGAGGGTTGCTCTCTCTCTCTGAGCTATCATGATTCTCCATCTGAAAGATGGGCTTTGGTTTCCATAGAGGATCAGGTTTGATTAAGAGTCCCTGAGGGTATGCACTGTCCAGTCTATTATCCATTGAGTTAGTCTGCTGTGATTTGTATCTCTGAAGACGATAACATATTCACCCCGGTGATAGAAGAGATAGATGGTTGCCGTTTCTATGACAGAGAATCATAACGTAGCTCTAGCATATGCCACACATGTTTTTGAGAATCCTTTTTCATTGGGCATGGTTCATCCTTCACAATGAGAGAGAATGAGCAATAGCCACATGGCAGACAGACAAGTCAAGTGCCAGAGAGGAGTAAACGTTTAGAAATAAACAACATAAACATCCCTTTTCTCGCTCCAAATAAATTCCCCTAACCCTTCACCTATGTTGAGAACCATCCACCTCGCTGCTTTGTAGCCGACGGTATGTGAAATAACAGTGGAAAGGGCAAGCTTCACTAATTTACTTCACACCGCATTCCTTCTGAAGTAAAAGTTCAACTTTACACAGTAACCCCCCCCCCCCCCCCCCCACACACACACACACACACAGTAACGTCTCTAACCTTTACACAGTAACCCCGCAGTAACCCCCCCCCCCCCCCCACACACACAGTAACGTCTCTAACCTTTACACAGTAACCCCGCAGTAACCCCCCCACCCCACACACTGTAGCGTCTCTAACCGTTACACAGTAACCCCCCCCCACACACACACACACAGTAACGTCTCTAACCTTTACACAGTAACCCCCCCCCCACACACAGTAACGTCTCTAACCTTTACACAGTAACCCCCCCCCCCCCACACACACACTAAGTAACGTCTCTAACCTTTACACAGTAACCCCGCAGTAACCCCCCCCCCCCACACACACAGTAACGTCTCTAACCTTTACACAGTAACCCCGCAGTAACCCCCCCCCCCCCCCCCACACACACAGTAACGTCTCTAACCTTTACACAGTAACCCCGCAGTAACCCCCCCACCCCACACACTGTAACGTCTCTAACCGTTACACAGTAACCCCCCCCCCACACACACACACACAGTAACGTCTCTAACCTTTACACAGTAACCCCCCCCCCCCCCCACACACACAGTAACGTCTCTAACCTTTACACAGTAACCCCCCCCCCCCCCACACACAAACTAAGTAACGTCTCTAACCTTTACACAGTAACCCCCCCCCCCCCCACACACACACAGTAACGTCTCTAACCTTTACACAGTAACCCCCCCCCCCCCCCACACACACAGTAACGTCTCTAACCTTTACACAGTAACCCCCCCCCCCCCACACACACACAGTAACGTCTCTAACCTTTACACAGTAACCCCGCAGTAACCCCCCCCCACACACTGTAACGTCTCTAACCTTTACACAGTAACCCCCCCCCCCCCCCCCCACACACTGTAACGTCTCTAACCTTTACACAGTAACCCCCCCCCCCCACACACACACTAAGTAACGTCTCTAACCTTTACACAGTAACCCCGCAGTAACCCCCCCCCACACACTGTAACGTCTCTAACCTTTACACAGTAACCCCCCCCCCCCCACACACACTGTAACGTCTCTAACCTTTACACAGTAACCCCCCCCCCCACACACTGTAACGTCTCTAACCTTTACACAGTAACCCCCCCCCCACACACACTGTAACGTCTCTAACCTTTACACAGTAACCCCCCCCCCCACACACTGTAACGTCTCTAACCTTTACACAGTAACCCCCCCCCCCCCACACACACTGTAACGTCTCTAACCTTTACACAGTAACCCCCCCCCCCACACACTGTAACGTCTCTAACCTTTACACAGTAACCCCCCCCCCCCCCCCACACACTGTAACGTCTCTAACCTTTACACAGTAACCTCCCCCCACACACACACTAAGTAACGTCTCTAACCTTTACGCAGTAACCCCCCCCCACACACACACTAAGTGACGTCTCTAACCTTTACACAGTAACCCCCCCCCCCCCCCCCACACACACACACACAGTAACGTCTCTAACCTTTACACAGTAACCCCGCAGTAACCCCCCACCCCACACACTGTAACGTCTCTAACCTTTACACAGTAACCCCCCCCCCCCCCCCCACACACAGTAACGTCTCTAACCTTTACACAGTAACCCCCCCCCCCCCCCCACACACACACAGTAACGTCTCTAACCTTTACACAGTATCCCCCCCCCACACACACAGTAACGTCTCTAACCTTTACACAGTAAACCCCCCCCCCCCCCCCCCCCACACACAGTAACGACTCTAACCTTTACACAGTAACCCCGTTTAGTCACTTTTCCTCATAAACACACCTGTCTGTTGAAAAGTCTCATTTAATCTCAGTTAGCATATTGGACTGCTCTTTCTCTCTCTCTCTCTCTCTCTCTCTCTCTCTCTCTCTCTCTCTCTCTCTCTCTCCCCCCTCTCCCTCTCTCTTCCTCTCTGTACCTGTCACAGCTTTCTCTACCTCTCTCAGCTCTCCCTCTCCTTTTCTCTCTTTCCCTCACTTTCTCTCTTAGCTCTCTTCCTTTCTCTCTCCCCACCTCTCCTCTCAGCTCCCTCTCTCCCTTCCTTCACAGCTTTGTATTTAATCTTGTCCTAGAGGCAGCTCTGCAGAGTGGTCACTAGCTGGCCACAAAGTCATGAAATATGATTTTAAACCTAACCTTAACCACTCTGCTAACCCTAACACACCTAACCCTAACATTAAATGAGGACCAAAAATCTAACTTTTGCTGTTGTGAATTCTTACGATATAGCCAAATTTTGACTTTGCAGCTGGCCCATCTAGCGGAAATCGCTCAGTTCTGCCTCCAGGGCAAGATTCATGACAATAAAAGCTAACTGTCCCTTCCTTCCTCTTTTTAGACTGCAGCTCTGGATTGTTATTCAGAGAGGTAGGCAGCACTTTACGGTGGTAGATCTATAAAAGAGTGTCCCCTATAAGAGACCGCTGTGTTTTCCTCCCATTGATCCAGTCAGCCCAGATACATTTAAGAGCAAGCTGAGCGATTACCCTTAGCAATCCTACCTCTGATCCATACCACAAATGCCAGGCGCCAGACATCAGCTCTGGGTAATTGTGATGCTGAAAAGGGGGCATTGTTAATCTACCTTTTTTACCCCTCGTTCCTGGGCCTGAGTTCAATTGCTCATGTTCAATTAATTCTGATTTTAATTGTGCTTGAGTTATTATGGTCTAGACTTCCTGGATGGGCTGCAATCACTACACGACCTTACCTATGGTGGGACGGAGAGAATGGAGAAATGTGATTATGTATTGTTATGTACAACAGGCGCCACTTCACTGTAGAGACCCTATGAGTCATCTTATCACAGTCAGACGTCAGAAAGTGCAGGGTTGACTATTTTAACGTAGGCTGTCTATTGGCTGAGCTGGTAATTAATGGTGTATTACAGAAGGATTCAATATTTAGAATGCAAAGTCCATTTAAGACACTTCTAATGAAAAGAGTGCTTAGAACAGTCTGATCAATGGGAATTTTACAAAACCTATCGCTGAAGCAGATTGGATTTTGCTTGATGAAGATAGTGACAAAAAAACAGAACAGTTCACCTTTTGTCCCGATGATAAATAGAGGAGGAAGTAATCAAGCGCCAAAATATTGTCATTTAATCCTTCTATTTTACACAGTAGTCTAGATACATTACAAACTGGAGTCTTGCTTCATTTGTAGTCCATTAGCTAGCGGAGAGAGAGGTGCACAGGTGTGAAATCCTTATCACAGACTGTTTATACCCACAGCGTCTCGTAGTATTGTAGTCATGTGGGAAGCTCTTCGTCTCCTGCATTTACTGATTGAAGGTTTAGCTTTTTTATTCAGCGGGAGGTCAAAGGGGTAATTAAAAAGGCCCAGAGTAAGTAGTGTGTAAGAATTATATCAACAGGCCATGAGACATGGGGCAAATCTTGGTTGTGCTCCCAAAATAACACAAGCCCACTTTCTGCTTCTTAAAGCAGTTCCTGCAGCAAGAAGCTCAGGAGAGGACAGTTTGTTTCCAGCCCTGTTTCTGAAAAGATGTGACTCAACAATCTATCAGACCTATATAAGACCTCTGGGGCGCCAGAGTGCATCACATTATAAGAACAACATTGATGAGATACAGTTCCTACCAAACACTGCAAATAGATACTTTTAGAGACAGAGACAGAGAGACGGAGACAGAGAGACGGAGACAGAGAGACGGAGACAGAGAGACGGAGACAGAGAGACGGAGACAGAGAGACGGAGACAGAGAGACGGAGACAGAGAGACGGAGACAGAGAGACGGAGACAGAGAGACGGAGACAGAGAGACGGAGACAGAGATACAGAAAGAGAGACAAAGATACAGAAAGAGAGACAGAGAGACAGAGATACAGAAAGAGAGACAGAGAGACAGCGATAGAGAGATAGAGAGAAACTCTTTAACATCGTCCTTAGCTCTGGCATCTTCCCCAATATTTGGAACCAAGGACTGATCACCCCAATCCACAAAAGTGGAGACAAATTTGACCCCAATAACTACCGTGGAATATGCGTCAACAGTAACCTTGTGAAAATACTCTGCATTATCATTAAAAGCAGACTCGTACATTTCCTCAATGAAAACAATGTACTGAGCAAATGTCAAATTGTCTTTTTACCAAATTACCGTACAACAGACCATGTATTCACCCTACACACCCTAATTGACAACCAAACAAACCAAAACAAAGGCAAAGTCTTCTCATGCTTTGTTGATTTCAAAAAAGCCTTCGACTCAATTTGGCATGAGGGTCTGCTATACAAATTGATGAAAAGTGGTGTTGGGGGTAAAACATACAACATTATAAAATACATGTACACAAACAACAAGTGTGCGGTTAAAATTGGCAAAAAACACACACCTTTCTTCACACAGGGTCGTGGGGTGAGACAGGGATGCAGCTTAAGCCCCACCCTCTTCAACATATATATCAACGAATTGGCGCGGGCACTAGAACAGTCTGCAGCGCCCGGCCTCACCCTACTAGAATCCGAAGTCAAATGTCTACTGTTTGCTGATGATCTGGTGCTTCTGTCACCAACCAAGGAGGGCCTACAGCAGCACCTAGATCTTCTGCACAGATTCTGTCAGACCTGGGCCCTGACAGTAAATCTCAGTAAGACCAAAATAATGGTGTTCCAAAAAAGGTCCAGTCGCCAGGACCACAAATTCCATCTAGACACTGTTGCCCTAGAGCACACAAAAAACGATACATACCTCGGCCTAAACATCAGCGCCACAGGTAACTTCCACAAAGCTGTGAATGATCTGAGAGACAAGGCAAGAAGGGCATTCTATGCCATCAAAGGAACATAAATTTCAACATACCAATTAGGATCTGGCTAAAAATACTTGAATCAGTCATAGAGCCCATTGCCCTTTATGGTTGTGAGGTCTGGGGTCCGCTCACCAACCAAGACGTGGGACAAAATGGGACAAACACCAAATTGAGACTGCATGCAGAATTCTGCAAAAATATCCTCCGTGTACAACGTAGAACACCAAATAATACATGCAGAGCAGAATTAGGCCGATACCCACTAATTATCAAAATCCAGAAAAGAGCCGTTAAATTCTATAACCACCTAAAAGGAAGCGATTCCCAAACCTTCCATAACAAAGCCATCACCTACAGAGAGATGAACCTGGAGAAGAGTCCCCTAAGCAAGCTGGTCCTAGGGCTCTGTTCACAAACACAAACACACCCCACAGAGCCCCAGGACAACAGCACAATTAGACCCAACCAAATCATGAGAAAACAAAAAGATAATTACTTGACACATTGGAAAGAATTAACAAAAAAACAGAGCAAACTAGAATGCTATTTGGCCCTAAACAGAGAGTACACTGACCTAAACTTAAGGAAAGCTTTGACTATGTACAGACTCAGTGAGCATAGCCTTGCTATTGAGAAAGGCCGCCGTAGGCAGACATGGCTCTCAAGAGAAGACAGGCTATGTGCTCACTGCCCACAAAATGAGGTGGAAACTGAGCTGCACTTCCTGACCTCCTGCCCAATGTATGACCATATTAGAAAGACATATTTCCCTCAGATTACACAGATCCACAAAGAATTCGAAAACAAATCCAATTTTGATAAACTCCCATATCTACTAGGTGAAATTCCACAGTGTGCCATCACAGCAGCAAGATTTGTGACCTGTTGCCACATAAAAGGGCAACCAGTGAAGAACAAACACCATTGTAAATACAACCCATATTTATGCTTATTTATTTTCCCTTGTGTACTTTAACCATTTGTACATTATTACAACACTGTATATATATAATATGACATTTGTAATGTCTTTATTGTTTTGAAACTTCTGTATGTGTAATGTTTACTGTTAATTTTTATTGTTTATTCCACTTTGTATATTATCTACCTCACTTGCTTTGGCAATGTTAACACATGTTTCCCATGCCAATAAAGCCCCTTGAATTGAATTGATAGAGATACAGCGATAGAGAGACAGAGATAGTGAGACAGAGATAGTGAGACAGAGATAGAGAGACAGAGATAGACAGAGACAGAAAGAGAGAGACAGAGATAGAGAGAGACAGAAAGAGAGAGACAGAGATAGAGAGAGACTGAAATAAAGAGAGACAGAGCTAAAGAGAGTGAAAGAGATAGAGACAGTGTGTTAAAATACAAATCACTGGCATTCTCTTTCTCATCCTTTTATTACATTGTATCATAGTTTTTTTAAAAGTAATTTAGCAGATGCTCTTATCCAGAGAGACTTACAGGAGCAATTAGAGTTAAGTGCCTTGCTCAAGGGCACATTCAATATATTTTTTACCTAGTAGGCTCGTGGATTCAAACCAGTGACCTTTCAGTTACTGGCCCAATGCTCTTAATGCTAGACTACCTGGCTGCTGCCCACTTTTGAATCAGAACACTAAATTCTAACTCACTGAAGTGGTTTAGCTACTAGCATCTGACAGTATTCCCTCCCCTGAATTTGTGTAATTGTATTACAACCAGAACTGATGTTGTACTCGCATATACGTTTGGCCGTTCAACACGTATTAAGTTGCTTTGAACATGGCCTCCTGTTCCCCTCCTCTTTTTGTCTGCTTTGTGCAGTAGTGGGTCAAAGCCATAACTCATACTCAGTGCTGTTAGCCTGGGTTGTGGGATTCCATCAGTGGGCTTCTGTGTCCTCATTCCCCTGTTTCCCCAGTGTCCAGCTGCTTCTGATCAGCCTAATAGGAATGGATTGCATTCATACAGCAGCTTAGATAAGATGGTGTGATGGGGTATCTCAACCATATCCAACAATATCAATGTGATGCACCCAGCCCACCTGAGTGATTCAAGGTAGCTGGTCTGTACCTGAACACTCATAACATCTCTGTGATTGCACCGGGGACAGGTGAGGAGGGGTGAGGAGAGGAGAGGAGGGGAGAGCTGAGGTGAGGAGCGGTGAGGTGAGGAAGGGAGAGGAGGGGTGTGGCGGGATGCGAGAGGTGAGGAAGGGTTTGAAGGGATGTGAGGGGTGAGGAGAGGTGAGGAGAAGAGAGGAGAGGTGAGGAGGGGTGAGGAGGAGAGAGGAGAGGTGATGAGGGATTCGAGGGGTGAGGATAGGTGAGGAGGGATGCGAGATGTTAGGAGGGATGAGAGGGGTGAGGAGAGGTCAGGAGGGGAGAGGAGAGGTGAGGAGGGGTGAGGAGGGGTGAGGAGGAGAGAGGAGAGGTGATGAGGGATTCGAGGGGTGAGGAGAGGTGAGGAGGGATGCGAGATGTTAGGAGGGATGTGAGGGGTGAGGAGAGGTCAGGAGGGGAGAGGAGAGGTGAGGAGGGGTGAGGAGGAGAGAGGAGAGGTGATGAGGAATTCGAGGGGTGAGGAGAGGTGAGGAGGGATGCGAGATGTTAGGAGGGATGTGAGGGGTGAGGAGAGGTCAGGAGGGGAGAGGAGAGGTGAGGAGGGGTGAGGAGGAGAGAGGAGAGGTGATGAGGGATTCGAGGGGTGAGGAGAGGTGAGGAGGGATGCGAGATGTTAGGAGGGATGAGAGGGGTGAGGAGAGGTCAGGAGGGGAGAGGAGAGGTGAGGAGGGGTGAGGAGGGGTGAGGAGGAGAGAGGAGAGGTGATGAGGGATTCGAGGGGTGAGGAGAGGTGAGGAGGGATGCGAGATGTTAGGAGGGATGTGAGGGGTGAGGAGAGGTCAGGAGGGGAGAGGAGAGGTGAGGAGGGGTGAGGAGGGGTGAGGAGGAGAGAGGAGAGGTGATGAGGGATTCGAGGGGTGAGGAGAGGTGAGGAGGGATGCGAGATGTTAGGAGGGATGTGAGGGGTGAGGAGAGGTCAGGAGGGGAGAGGAGAGGTGAGGAGGGGTGAGGAGGAGAGAGGAGAGGTGATGAGGGATTCGAGGGGTGAGGAGAGGTGAGGAGGGATGCGAGATGTTAGGAGGGATGTGAGGGGTGAGGAGAGGTCAGGAGGGGAGAGGAGAGGTGAGGAGGGGTGAGGAGGAGAGAGGAGAGGTGATGAGGGATTCGAGGGGTGAGGAGAGGTGAGGAGGGATGCGAAATGTTAGGAGGGATGTGAGGGGTGAGGAGAGGTGAGGTGATACCAGTGTCTTATAACATCCTATTTAATTTACACGTCACCAATAGCATTTGATGGGGTAAACAGCAATACTTATTTGAGAGCCAAGCTGTCTGTGATAATTATAGGGCACCGGGAACATCTCAAGTGATGATAAACTGCTTAATAATACTAGTAATGATGATATTGCTTTTATACAGTGCTTTTTACTAGGTCTCACTAGGTCTCAAAGATTTTTTTGTTCTCTGTCTGGTTGAAACTCGTGTCATCCACCATCAACATTAAGCATATTCAGCATGGATTATTCAGTTAGGTAGAACACATTCAGTTAGGTAAAACACTCAGAACATTGCAGACAGAAATATAATGAATAGGGTTGAAAGTTGTATACTGTTGTTGCACCCTGTTGAGCATAAGAGGAGTAAAATCTCTTCTCATCACTTCACTCTTTCCTCCAATCAGATCCCTCAGATCAGCTATGCCTCCACGGCCCCAGAGCTGAGTGATGACCGGCGCTATGACTTCTTCTCTCGGGTGGTTCCCCCGGACTCATTTCAGGCCCAGGCCATGGTGGACATCATCAGAGCCCTGGACTGGACCTACGTCTCCACCGTTGCCTCTGAGGGCAGCTATGGAGAGAAGGGCGTGGAGGCCTTCCAAGAGATCTCCAAAGAGGCTGGTAAGTAATGGAAGTAGTAGTGGATATGATACTATAAATGATAAGATACTATGCTTAGATTTAGTTTTGGAGTTATTTCTCAAAGCGCTGTAGACGTCAGTTACAGGTAGAGCAGTGTTGTTCCTCTTGAAGCATTTTTCCCCCATGGTTCCATACAGACAGGGAACGATCACAGGTGAGAATGCCCACCTCCACCTTTTAGCAGGTTATAATTACACTGCCAATTTAAGACAGGCAGCACACTGACAGGCTGGAGAGGAGGAGTGGGAGGGAGGGAGGGAGGGAGGGAGGGAGGGAGGGAGGGAGGGAGGGAGGGAGGGAGGGAGGGAGGGAGGGAGGGAGGGAGGGAGGGAGGGAGGGAGGGAGGGAGGGAGGGAGGGAGAGAGAGAGAGAGAGAGAGAGAGAGAGAGAGAGCCCCAGGACAACAGCACAGTTAGACCCAACCAAATCATGAGAAAACAAAAAGATAATTACTTGACACATTGGAAAGAATTAACAAAAAAACAGAGCAAACTAGAATGCTATTTGGCCCTAAACAGAGAGTATACAGTGGCAGAATATCTAACCACTGTGACTGACCCAAACTTAAGGAAAGCTTTGACTATGTACAGACTCAGTGAGCATAGCCTTGCTATTGAGAAAGGCCGCCGTAGGCAGACATGGCTCTCAAGAGAAGACAGGCTATGTGCTCACTGCCCACAAAATGAGGTGGAAACTGAGCTGCACTTCCTAACCTCCTGCCCAATGTATGACCATATTAGAGAGACATATTTCCCTCAGATTACACAGATCCACAAAGAATTCGAAAAAACAATTCCAATTTTGATAAACTCCCATATCTACTGGGTGAAATTCCACAGTGTGCCATCACAGCAGCAAGATTTGTGACTTGTTGCCACCAGAAAAGGGCAACCAGTGAAGAACAAACACCATTGTAAATACAACCCATATTTATGTTTATTTACTTTAACTTGTGTGCTTTAACCATTTGTACATTGTTACAACACTGCATATATATATAATATGACATTTGTAATGTCTTTATTGTTTTGAAACTTCTGTATGTGTAATGTTTACTGTTCATTTTTTATTGTTTATTTGACTTTTGTATATTATCTACCTCACTTGCTTTGGCAATGTTAACACATGTTTCCCATGCCAATAAAGCCCCTTGAATTGAATTGAATTGAGAGCGAGAGAGAGAGAGAGCGAGAGAGAGAGAGAGAGAGAGAGAGAGAGAGAGAGAGAGAGAGAGAGAGAGAGAGAGAGAGAGAGAGAGAGAGAGAGAGAGTCACACCCTGACCATAGAGAGCCTTTTTTATTCTCTATTTTGGTTAGGTCGGGTTGTGACTAGGGTGGGTACTCTAGGTTGTTTTATTTCTATGTTGGCCTGGTATGGTTCCCAATCAGAGGCAGCTGTTTAGCGTTGTCTCTGATTGGGGATCATATTTAGGCAGCCATTTCCCCACTGGTTTTTGTGGGATCTTGTTTATGTGTAGTTGCCTGTGAGCACTCCATTGCTTCACGTGTCGTTTATCCTTTATTGTTTTGTTTTGCGGTTCACTTATAATGAAAAAGTCGAACCGATTTCACGCTGCGCTTTGGTGCGAATGTTCTTACGACGATCGTGACAGGGAGGTAGAGAGAGAGGGATTGAGGCTGTTTTGTCCATCTGGGGCTCACTATGGACCAACAAATTGCTGTAAATTCCATGCTGAGACTACATAGACAATTATATTTTGTAATAAATTAATAAATGTATTGACAACAATTATCATAGTGACTTCTAGTACTGTGAGTGACTTTCAGCTCTGTGAGTGACCCTGAGTAAAATATGATCTAAGAATATAAGAGTTTGTTCTGTGGGTGCTGGCAATATCTGTTGTGTCTCAATTCCATTTCCATCCCAGCAACAAAGGCGCTGCTTTAAGAAAGGATTACCTACTTCATCATCTGGCCCAGGAAATTACATTCCGTGATCTACGCTTCAGCATTCATACAACTCCTCCCCTGGCAATACTACTGTACCTAGGGAACCAAGGTGACTTCCTGATTCTCACCTTGACAAGAGAGGAAGAGGCGAAGCAGGAAGGGTTATCTTTCGCAAAAATCTGTAAAAAATAATCCCAATGCGTTTCTATGGGCTTAATATGCAGGCCTGCCTTTCTGGCTTTGGGACAACGACTCCCATTGTTAAGAAGGAAACGTGAGCCACTGGGCACAGACTTAGTTTCAACATCTGGTTTTGATTTACATTTTGTTGAGTTGTCAATTACATTTTTTGGTTGAAATTACGTGGCAACAACGTTTATTCAACCAGTTTTTTCCCAGCATCTCGTCATTATATACAGATCTCTGCCTTAACCTTTACAGATCCCAACTATTTTCCTGTAATCTGCAGCTACTAGCTAGACCCCTGTCAACCAATCCTGAGCATCGGTACTGAGGAGTGATGCTAGTGTAGAGGAAAGGGCGAGAGCTAATGATATCCTTAAAGATGGTGGATACATTAAGAGATAGTAGTTCACTCAGGCCGTTTACCATTTAATAAAATTGGCAACTTCCTGTCTACTTTAGGGAGTGGCTCTCCCATAGACAGAGCTTGGTCTGGTCTACTTAGTTGATTGACTTCCATTGAAACAGAAAAATGAGGGAGTGGGATGTCTCACTTCCTTTTCCGTCTCTGATATCCCATGGGCGACGATAAGAAGTCTGGAGGACATGAAAATTTAATTTGTTCATGTGCAGTGTGATCACTCGTTAAAACTTTAAGAGGCTGTTGTGGCGCTGGAGAGAACAGCTGCAGGATGAGCCTCAGCAGAACACTAAGAGGGAATTGGGAAGAAAAGCCCTGATGATTTAGTGGGTTACTTTGGAGGATTTTTTATTTCAGTGTGTTACATCCTCCAACGCACATGATGGGTCTGCACATGGTTGGTCTGCACATGGTTGGTCTGCACATGGTAGGTCTGCACATGGTGGGTCTGCACATGATGGGTCTGCACATGGTGGGTCTGCACATGGTGGGTCTGCACATGGTGGGTCTGCACATGGTGGGTCTGCACATGGTAGGTCTGCACATGGTGGGTCTGCACATGGTAGGTCTGCACATGGTAGGTCTGCACATAGTGGGTCTGCACATGGTGGGTCTGCACATGGTAGGTCTGCACATGGTAGGTCTGCACATGGTGGGTCTGCACATGATGGGTCTGCACATGGTGGGTCTGCACATGGTGGGTCTGCACATGGTGGGTCTGCACATGATGGGTCTGCACATGGTGGGTCTGCACATGGTGGGTCTGCACATGGTAGGTCTGCACATGGTGGGTCTGCACATGCACATGGTGGGTCTGCACATGATGGGTCTGCACATGGTGGGTCTGCACATGGTGGGTCTGCACATGGTGGGTCTGCACATGGTGGGTCTACACATAGTGGGTCTGCACATGGTGGGTCTGCACATGCACATGGTGGGTCTGCACATGATGGGTCTGCACATGGTGGGTCTGCACATGCACATGGTGGGTCTGCACATGATGGGTCTGCACATGGTGGGTCTGCACATGCACATGGTGGGTCTGCACATGATGGGTCTGCACATGGTGGGTCTGCACATGGTGGGTCTGCACATGCACATGATGGGTCTGCACATGGTGGGTCTGCACATGGTAGGTCTGCACATGGTAGGTCTGCACATGGTAGGTCTGCACATGGTAGGTCTGCACATGGTGGGTCTGCACATGGTGGGTCTTCACATGGTGGGTCTGCACATGGTAGGTCTGCACATGGTAGGTCTGCACATGGTGGGTCTGCACATGGTAGGTCTGCACATGGTGGGTCTGCACATGGTGGGTCTGCACATGGTGGGTCTTCACATGGTGGGTCTGCACATGGTGGGTCTTCACATGGTGGGTCTGCACATGGTGGGTCTTCACATGGTGGGTCTTCACATGGTGGGTCTGCACATGGTGGGTCTGCACATGGTGGGTCTTCACATGGTGGGTCTTCACATGGTGGGTCTGCACATGGTGGGTCTTCACATGGTGGGTCTGCACATGGTAGGTCTGCAATGACCAGATGGTTTTCTGTCTGTTGTACTTCCTTCACTGGTGTTTTTGTCTCGGCAAAACGCTGCGTTGATAATATTGTTGTGACTGTAAAAACATCACAGACGAGGGAGTTAGAAATGTATCTTGCTGTTCTTGTTGACTCATCCATTACAATAGAGCTGCAGTCAGGGAATGCCCTTCTGTATCCCCATACAAATCAAATAGGAATCATTTCCCTCAATGAAAGCCTTGCACACCCAAGGCATTGTGTTTTTGATAAAAACTTTGAATTCAGAATGATAACTCTCGATATTCATAACATTAGAGAAGGTGTCATTTGCAGTACGAGATGCTGCATTGGATTGAAATGAATAGGCATCATACTGTATTTGCACTGAAGCAGTGGTGCAGTAGAAATATCTCCAATAACATTGAAAGAGAAACATGCAGTCCCAGATACAGCTACAGTTTGTTGTTTGAGTTGATCTGTAGGGCCTTCAGATGTTTCTGGAAGTGACATGGCAGATGCATTAGTAACATTCTCGCTTCACCACTTCAAGGAGAAGCTTCTCCCGGACTAATGCAATATGGCTGCCCATTACCCCGAGCAGAGTGTTGGTCAGCTCATATCGATCTGCTCTGTTTTCCACTCTCCTCTTTCTCCCTTGTTTTGGTAGTATTCCACCCTTGCAGTTTCATTTGAATGAGTTGTCTTTGCTTTAGAATTGGAGCATGGGACGATGAATCTTGTTAGTATTTTTCTTGGTGTGTACGTCTGGATTGGGTCCAGTGTAATGGAGTTTGTTTTTTCTCTTTGATAAACAAACTCATGCAGCGCGTTTGAGGATTAGATACTCCCACAAACATCATTCTTAAATTAATTGCTGTATGCTGCCACAGCCGGGTTTTCATATCATTAGTTTGAACAATGAAAAACCTGTCAAAGGCACTCCAAATATTTAGCCGAGGGACTGAAGCGGAAAAATGTAAGAGAATTTTATTTTGACTTTATACATATGGAGTGACTGACCTAGTTTGCCCTAGTATTTGACCAATAGCTTGATGTGTTCTCAGAATATGAGCATTCTAAAGTGGAAAAGTGTGCTCCAGCAGCCGTCCCCTCTCTCTTCTAGAGACAACGTGACAGTGGAATGGAACGTGGCATAAGGAAGGAAGGGCTTCATGTGTACAGAATAGCAATGGAATTATATTTCTGTGGGATCCCACTTGAGCTGCATGGGGAGGAAAGTGTCAGTGGAGGGAGCCTGTCGTCGTTCTGCCTCTGCTCCAGAGGTGATAAATATAATTGGAGCATTATGGATCCCCCTCGGGGGTGGAGTGATGGTACGATTGGGGTTTTGTGGGGTAGTGGGGGGGGACAGAGGAATGGGTAAGAGGGGTTGAACCCATCAGGGACCACTCTGATTTCTGAAACGCCACCGTCACATCCTGGAGTGCATTTTGGGAATCTCCGGGATATGGGGATGAATAATGGAAGCTGTTAATGTAGCACACGACCCGTGGCACTTAGACTCATCAGCCTAGGACCATCAGCCTAGGACTAGCAGGAGCCTGATGAATTAAATCATCATTATTTTATCTGTGATATATTAATCAAGCTGGGACATGTGGATCACTGAGTTGAAGGGGGGAGAATGTTTAATGTAGATACCGAGCAGTAGGTCTGAAGCTACAAATTAAATATTGTGCACGTCCCAGGATGTTAATTTCACGAAAAGCACATTCTTACCCAATACTTTTAGACTGTTGTATTAAAACTATGTTTGATGTTCTATGTTAGAATTGCCTCTGTATAAGATTTGAATACTCCACACAGAGCAGTGTGAGGAGTAAAACACTCCCCCTCTATGATACCCCTTGCATTTATCTCTCAGAGTTCTCATTTTTTTCCTAACAGAGACAGTGGACTGCTCTTTGGCTGCCAGTGGACTGCTCTTTGGCTGCCTGTGTAAATAGAGAGCTCTTTCTTTCATGCCCAGAGAACAGACACTCTGCCAGCGGCAGGTGAAGACACTCAAACCCACAGCACTAGACTCCAGGCTCTGATGGCTCTGCCTGCCTGGTGTTCTCATCTTGACTGACTGACAAGGAATTCTGCAGTCATTCAATAATTTAGCCTCAGTTTCACAGCACATAGCCAGTCTGCAGCCTTCAGGCAGGCTAGTCCTCACAGAATATTCCAGCCTGGTCATTTTTTTTAATAATAATAATTATTGTGACGTACAGTACACCGGATAGGTGTAGTAAAATGTGTTGTTTTACAGGGTCAGACATGGTAGTACGATAGGTGTTGTTTTACAGGGTCAGCCATAGTAGTACGATAGGTGTTGCTTTACAGGGTCAGCCATAGTAGTACGATAGGTGTTGCTTTACAGGGTCAGCCATAGTAGTACGATAGGTGTTGTTTTGCAGGGTCAGCCATAGTAGTCCGGCACCCCTGGAGCAAGTTAGGGTTAAGGGCCTTGCTGAAGGGCACATCAACAAATGTTCACCTTGTCAGCTCGGATATTTGAACCTGCAACCATTTCGGTT
Source organism: Salvelinus fontinalis (assembly GCF_029448725.1). NCBI lineage: Eukaryota > Metazoa > Chordata > Actinopteri > Salmoniformes > Salmonidae > Salvelinus > Salvelinus fontinalis. The sequence goes on along the minus strand of NC_074672.1, from coordinate 30,625,828 downwards.
ACTGGCCCAACGCTCTAACCGCTAAGCTACCTGCCACCCTTAAAGGTTAGTGCTATCTGGAATCCTTGTGACGTTACCCCATTGAAGTTAAACATTTAAAATGGTTAAGCTAAGGGTTAGGGACGGGTAAGGGTTAAGGTTAGGGTAGTGGTTAAGATTAGAGTTTAAGGTAGGGACGTCCCAAGGATTCCAGATTCCACTAACCAAAAGCAAAACCACTCAAAAGGCTGCTTATCTTCATCAGTGACTGGCTGCCATGGTCCCGTGTCTCTGTCAGCTTCCTGCTACAAGGTATGGCCTCTGCTTCCCTATACACCATACACACTGTGCCAGTGACAAGCATATTTTCATAAGACTTCTCTTTGACCCTAAATTCTAGATACATTTTAGTTGGATTAATCCTCATCACCTATAATACCCTCCGACCGACAGACAGACAGACAGACAGACACATAGACAGCCCACAGAGCTAAAAGGTGTGGCTAATACCTCTCTAAGAATTAGCCCTAGTACATTATTAGAGTTTCCCAAAAAGGAAACCTTGTTCGTAGCAGTGTCATAAGTCCTCCCAGAGCCCTGAAGAATCATGTGGAATCTCTGTGCTGAAATGGAGCTTTAGTGGTGTCCCTATGAGACCCTCCGGCTGCTGCTGCCTCCCTCTGCTGCTACAGCTCCACAGATACACCACAATACCAGGCTACACTTTTCATTTTAACAGGAGAGCCCAATCCTCAAGCATTTAACAGACCAGCCGCCAGAGAAAGGAGCTCAGCTTTTGTGTTCTGTCCACTTAAGGAGGATTACAGGAGCCATCCTCACTGTCTTTGTAGAGATGTGGCTGCTGCTTTTTGGGATGGTGAAAGGGGGATGGAGGAGAGGGGGAGAACTCGGAAAGAGTCATTTAGATGGAGCTGTCTTTAGCTGTAGCCCAGTAAACAGGGTCTGGAGTTGTGTTTTCTACTCTGCCAGCTAAAAGTTGTTTATATCAAAGTAATGAGCCTGAGCAGACAGCCAATTAGTTGATTCCTCCAATGTCTTGGTCTACTCAGGGAAACCAACCCAATGTTGCAAAGGTTATCTGGTATTAGGAGTGCTTGAGCAGGAGATATTTTAATTAGTTTTGATAGAGAAGCCTGAGTGTCGACTCAGGACCAAACCTGCCTGCCGCTCGTCATGTAGCTCCAGTTATCATGTGTCTTCAGGTGTAATGTCTGTTTACGCTAGATGGCTAGGTCGGACCGTGCGCTCACATCTGCTTGAATACAATTAAGCTATTTGTTAAAGATACGATTTGATGTTTATATTCCGATAATGAGCTCTTGAATGTGACCCGAGGATGACAAATAATGTTTGTTTTTCTCTCTTCACAAAATGGTGGCTGCAGTCTCTACTCCAGCACCAGTGTTTTCATCAGCTCACACAGAGCTATGGGACGATATTTAAAGATGACCTTAAATGCTTGACAGGAGCAAATTAGGTCCTATTACAGGCCCTTCATTTTAGATTCAGACAACCATGGATTAAGCTAAATGATTGCCTTAATCAATATTCCCCCAAGGACAATTGCCAACTAAGTTTTGGCCATATCTCTGAGGTGACTGTCACGGGAGGCTCGCCAAATATCTAATAAGTATTTAGCGACGCAGGGAAGCAATCAGTCAGTATCTTTCGTCCTGCACAAACTCATTAGCACTGACCTGTCTGAACATGATTCATTGTCAATATTAATATCCTCATTGTTTGTGTGGCCTGTCTCCACATCTGCTTGGTTGACTGTCCATTGTGTTGTGTCTAATAATGATGTGAAATGAAAAGTCAATGGGGAGGGGACGACTTCAAAACATCTGTGTTCACAAAGTGTGAAAAGTCTTTACACGTCTTCCTTCTAAAAGAATGATGCAGTTTCCTATTGGTCTTCTGTTGGACTTCACCCACAGCCCTCGATTAAGAAATGTATCACACTATTCATTTGTGAGGGTTTTCCTTTCAATTGCTAATTGTTATACTGTGATGTACCACTTACAGTAAACCACTCAGCTCACAGCGTGTGACTCAAATGTACATGGGATGTATAGTATGTATACAGTCATTGTCTTTTTTAGTCATCTATCTCTCTCACATACCTATAGCGAAGATGAAAACACAAAAAAATATGGGTCTTCCTTTCAGCACCACTTTGTTTGAAAGCGTTCCATATCCATATGGATCTGATTTCCAAGAGTCAAGGTTAACACAACCTTGACTTGAGGGTTTTAATTGTGTGTTTTGAATTAGAGCTGGGGGATATGGACAATAAAACACATCGCAATAAATTGCCTGAATTGATGCGATAATGATAAATAGCAAGATAAGTTTATAACCATGTGCACCACCATTTAAAAAAATATCCTTTAAACTACTACTGCTAGTTTAATGGTTGAACCAAACATTTTCCGTTTATAATGTTCGGTTTATTGTCCCAGCTCTAATATGTATATGTTCATGTATGTTCCAGAGGGCTCATCATCTCTCTCTCTCTCTCTCTCTCTCTCTCTCTCTCTCTCTCTCTCTCTCTCTCTCTCTCTCTCTCTCTCTCTCTCTCTCTTTCTTTCCTTCTCTCTCTTTCTTTCCTTCTCTCTTTCTTTATTTTTGTGTATCTGTCTGTAAATCTTTCTCTTTCTTTCTTTCTTTCTTTCTGTGTATCTCTCTCTCTGAATTTAAGGTGGGATCTGCATCGCTCAGTCTTTGAAAATTCCCCACAACCCCAAGCTGGAGGATTATGACGAAGCCATCCAACAACTGCTGGAAACGCCCCACTCCCGGGGAGTCATCATCTTTGCCAGTGAAGAAGACGTACGGTGCGTAGAGCAGTACACAGCATCCAAATGCATTTATGAACGCACTGGGTGTCTGAAACACAAACATGCCTCCAATAACACAAACAGAAAGGTGCCTGGGAGGGGAACCCGAGAATGTGGAATATCACAACAAAGCAGCAGAGATATTGTTCAGTTTACAATGCCTCAAGGGATATGTTTCTGAGAGGAAACATGATCTTTAAAAAAATAAAATAAACGAAGGATGGATAGGCAGACCATAGTAAGAGAAAAAGAAAGAGGGAGAGATGGAGAAAATATGAGGGAGAGAAAAAGGGAGAGAGATAGAGGGCTCTTGAAGTCCTTTCATATCTTCTATACATCAATCAATGGAGACTGCTGAGGGGAGAACGAACTATAGTAATGCCCGGAATGGAGTCAATGGAATTGTATCAATCATATGAGAACCACATGTTTGATCCAATTCCCATTGAATCCATTCCAGCCATTACTATGAACCGTCCTCCCTTCAGCAGCCTCCACTGACATCAATGGATTTAAAACACAGTGAATATAAATAGGTTCATGGTGTAACTTAAATATACATTGATATAAATAGTACACAACTTCTGCAATATACTGATATGCATCTTGATAGGTTGCTTGATAGGTTCCCCATGATTTTGGATTGCATGTATCCCTTCTGCTTTCTCCTAATTCCCACATGGCTGCCCTTGCAGGGGACTTCTCAATGCCACCAAGAGAGCCAATCAGGTGGGCCATTTCCTGTGGATTGGGTCGGACAGTTGGGGGGCGAAGACCAGCCCAATACACCAGTTGGAGGACGTGGCAGTGGGAGCAGTCACTATACTGCCCAAACGCTCATCTATTAAAGGTAATGGTACACACACACACACACACACACACACACACACACACACACACACACACACACACACACACACACACACACACACACACACACACACACACACACACACACACACACACTGTTTTACCAGTCAGCAATGACTTATTTAGCAGTTCCACTCAGTGTCACTGTGATGATAGCCACTCATCATTACAATCTGGGGCCTAGGTGGAAAGTGAAGTGTGGAATTTTGTAAAGCTTTTTTTAATTAGAGTGATCTAGTCAGGACAATAGATGGCAAGATGAGTATATTAAACCAGCATGCATCATGACGTCCCTTTCAGAAGAAATTCAGCTGAGTCATGATTAGTCATCATCTCTTGTCACAGTGCTTCTGATGATAAAACTGACTGTGTGAGAGAGCAGAAACCTGTGTAGAGATTTGGACCTTGAGTACGTCACAGCTGGAGATGATACATCAACCCAAACCCTGTCTTTGTGCTTGTTATCCATTATTATTAATACTGCTTATCTATAGACCGCATTGTTTATTCATTCATTTTCACACAGTATAAGTTTTAAAACAAGAGTTCAATAAAAATTCATCAAAATATGGCCCGATTTTGATGAAACTTGGGTGAATGATGCGTCTTGCCATAGAAATCTGTCATTTACAAAATTACACTGATTGGCCCAAGAAAGGAGTTATAGTAATTAACTGACATTTGTGAGTCTCACCAGAGAGGAAGAGGCGAAGCGATAAGGATAACTGGGCCAAAATCTGTCTTCTCCAGCAAATGCCGTTTTTCATTTTTTTCCGCTCACCAAGCGAGAAGTTATTGTATGGAAGTCAATGGGAGAGTGTCGAATTTGGTCAACAAAAAATGTAATGGCTTATTTGCTATGTGTGGCTTATTTGATTGAGTAGATGTTTCGTAGCGCTGACTGTGGGTTGTTACGAGTGTTCTGCTAAGTAGGACCAGGGTTGGGTAGGTTACTTTCTAAATGGAATCCGTTACAGTTACCTGTCCAAAATTGTAATTAGTTAAGTAACTTTTGGATTACCCAAACTCAGTAACGTAATCTGATTATATTCCATTACTTTTAGATTACTTTCCCCTTAAGAGGCATTAGGAGAAGACAAAACTGTATGTTACCAATTGAACAACATCTATTGCAGAATAAATCAATGTTAAAGTTTACATAGCTGGCCATATATGGATGTTACATTTTACTTATTGGGTTGGTTATGTAGGCTTCTTCTCACCTATCTCTTTCTACTACATATAATAATACGATTAAATTATATCTTTACATTAAAAATCAAAGTCTATCAGAATTCCAGTCATTCCAAATAATGTTATACCCCTTGATCTTCGTGAATAGGACTTGGAAATATGGAAGTATAGACAAGCCAAATTGTTTTACCTGAGCTTGACCCCAAAACTAAGGACTTATTAGCCAGCCCCACTCTGTTGTTTATGATTTTGTTGTCATGGAGGACTGATTGTGCTCATTGATTCGAGATGAAAAATGAATGCGGCGCTCATGGAATGGTATGCTTGGAGCACTACCGAAAAGTGCTATTTACATGTGAAAAATGGATGCCATATGCTGCAGTTGCTATAGGACTTGTGTCTACCTTTTTGTTGGGGACACTTTGATGTTTTGATAATATGCAGCTGTTTAAAGGGAAAATCCACAGATGAAACAATAACAAAACGGTCGCCCCGCCTCTGTTTAGGTAAAAAGCTGAGGGATGCGCCTGGAGAAATGTAACCACTCTCAGATTAATAGACAATGCTACAGTATGGATGCAAGGACTGATCGTCCACCATCCTTCACTCTGTGTTCCAACTCATCCCAAACCCTCTCAATTGGGTTGATGTCGGGTGATTGTGGAGGCCAAGTCATCTGATGCAGCACTCCATTACTCTCCTTTTTGGTCAAATAGCCCTTACACAGCCTGGAGGTGTGGTGGGTCATTGTCCTGTTGAAATACAAATGATAGTCCCACTAACCGCAGATGGGTTGGCATATCGCTGCAGAATGCTGTGTTAGCCATGCTGGTTAAGTATGCCTTGAATTCTAAATAAATCACAGACAGTGTCACCAGCAATGCACCCCCACATCATTACACCTCCACCTCCATGCTTCACGGTGGGAAACACACTAGCAGAGATCATCCGTTCACCTACTCTGCATCTCACAAAGACACAAAATCTCAAATTTGGACTCATCAGACTAAAGGACAGATTTCCACCGGTCTAATGTCCATTGCTCGTGTTTCTTGGCCCAATCAAGTCTCTTCTTATTATTGGGGTCCTTTAGGTGTGGTATCTTTGCAGCAATTCGACCATGAAGGCCTGATTCACGCATTTTCCTCTGAACAGTTAATGTTGAGATGAACACATGACATCCCGGAAAAATTGGAGTTGTGCCTGTTTTTCACACGCGTATCTGCCCTCTCATTGGCTAGAATGGTCCCACCTGATATTGCCTCCTCCTGACCACCTTCTGGTCTGGATACCAGTCTCTTTAGCTAACATTCCACTCCTTGCCACTCCTTGTCATTCCCAAAGAGTATTTGGCACATGACATGGAGTACAGAGAGGGGATTAGCTTGAGAGAATGGTACCCAGACTAACTACAGCCTTCCATATTTTAAGCCATTTATTTTCATTGTTAGACCTGCCACTTGAGTATCTGGTAAATATAATGGATAATCTGTGGTCACACACAATAACTGAAATGTGCTAGTCACACGCAATATATCAATTGGCCCAAGGTGGGTGCTGAATCATTCGTGGAGGACGACATGTTTACTATTGTCTTGTTTATTATGCATCCTGCTTTTTAATTAATGTCATGTTAATGTAATTTCCAAGATGAAAGCCCTGATTAAAGATCCATGTGGTACACAGGAACTGCAGTGGTCAAAACTTGATAAAGAGTGGTTTATTTGTACTTCGTAGCTATGAGACTAATACAACTCCTAAATGCCAGGACAGCACCGCGCTGCAGCTGCAGCAACACTGCCCAAGTCTCGCATCATTTTCTCCTAGGTTGGGTTCTGTTGGTAATTGGTGCAGATCTGAAGAATTCTCTTTTCTTTTTCGATTCTCCAGGGTTTGATGAATACTTCACCTCGCTCACCCTGGAGAATAATCGCCGGAACGTGTGGTTCGCCGAGTTCTGGGAGGAGAACTTTGACTGCAGGCTCCTTAGTTCTTCCAAAAGAGAAGACACCAGCAGGAAATGCACAGGTAGGTAGCCAACAGAGATTTGTTTGGTTATGTGGTTTAGTTTTTTCATGTTTGTTTGTTTGTGGGAGGGGCCATTACTATTGGCAATGGTGCACTATGAAAAGAATACCGATGTAGGATCTACATTTGATCACCCTGTTGCAGGTGAACCTTCCTGCAATGCGGGAAATATGAAGTTTAAAAAGGCTTCTGAAGTTCCACTTAGAAATGTCAGACTTGATATTCCCTTAAGAAAAATAGATCATCCCCTACAAAAATATCCATGAATTATAATCCACGTATAAATTCACACTTCCTGTTGCTGCAGGATTATTTTTTATAGGTATCTTAAGATAATGGTAGTACACATCTTTACAAATGAGGACTCTGAGGTGTAGTCCGCTGGATAATGTAAATAGCTGGTCATACTGGGATAGTAAAGTTGTGCCCAGCTGGGTAATGGCATCAGGCCAGCAGTGCTAAGCTGTGATATGTATGCTAAGTAGGTAGTAGAGCAAACATGCATTCCATTTGGAGAGGTGCTGAGCAGAGGAACTACACAGAAATGTTGAAAGTAAGTAAAGCTCTGCTACAGTAGCTCACTATTGATGCTCCCAAAGAGCTTTATTACTGACAATGTTTTGATCTCGCTGCAAGCATTATTTGCAATGAGGTGTGTTGGGACTTGGGAGTATTGATAGTGTGGAAGTGTTGCTTACTGTGGTGGATACTTTCTATCCTATAGGTATGCCAGCAAAGGGCGAAGATATACAATGTCACTGAGTCAATGCTAGTGACAGGGATTGATATATTTTATATGGCTTATGGCTGAGATGTACTGTAGGTCCTTGTACTCTCGCTGACCATACAGTAGCTAGCTATAGCAATTAGAGTGACAAGGAGTTGTTGGTATAATATCTTATATATACCGTCTTTCATAATTTCTTTATGTGCCACATGCTTCAGATCCTTGCACTTACTAAACCACATAAAAAATGTATGTAGAATATCAACAAAGCGTATAAGCATTGTACAAAGACACAAAAAGGTCGGTGTAGAGCTGCTTCCATTTCTCCATCTAACCAAGCCGATCCATATCCATATTTATGAATGTCAGGTACTAAGGGGAAGGTTATTTTTTTGCATTCAAAGCTTATGCGTTCAGTACTCTACTCACTGCTCTGGAAAACAGGAAAGGTTATGTGTGGGCTGACATGTATGTTGAAAGGAGAGAAACTGGAGAAAATGTCAACACTTATTACTTTTGACCTCCTTCAGCTTGTGCCAGTCTCCCACGTTGTAGTCATATTCGTCATGGCCACACAGCCTGCCTTTTTTCCTTCTTCTCAAGTTTGCAATGTGAACTGGGAGTCTTTATTTGGTACTTAAATGTGAACATCACACAGTAATCTCCTTGCACTCTAGCAGCTTTCCCCACAGTGCTGTATAGCGCCCCATTCATCTGTTATTTTGCACTGTGTTGACGAGCTGCTTTCCTGTTAATGCATCCTTGTTCATTACTACCTGCGTCTTTCAAATGAATAGATTCAGCGTCCATATGCCACGCTTAATGATAGAACCTGTTCACATTAGCACTTTGAAAATGTGCAAAATACCGCAGTCAAAGGATCCCCACCTAAACGAAGTGTGTGTGAGAGAGCGAAGAGATCCCCTACCAACCTGAAGCCATTCATTAGACATTCAGTCAGGGTATCACCAGTGAAATGAAAATGCCTCCAAAATAATCCATAGGGAAAGGGAAGAGACCGTAATAGAACATGGTGCTGCCATCAGTGCTAGGAGATGCCTCTAGTCCAGGGCTGTCAAACTCATTCCATGGAGGGCCTAGTGTCTGCTGATTTTTGGTTTTAAGACCTAGACAACCAGGTGAGGGGAGTTACTTACTAATTAGTGACCTTAATTCATCAATCAAGTACAAGGGAGGAGCGAAAACCCGCAGACACTCGGCCCTCCGTGGAATGACTTTGACACGTGCTCTAGAAGCTCGTCAAGGCCTTGAACACTCTTAAAATGGGACAAATGTGATACAAATATATAGGGCCCATAGCGGCCTGACTTCACTATGAAATATATGCATATGTACATATGGTATTAATTTATACCTGGTTGTCTCCTCCTTGGCTAGCACTTCTTGTTTTACACTTCTACAACAGGACTCTGCAGGACTATGACCCATGCCGTGCTACAGTATATGAACAGGGTGACTAATTCACAGTGTGTGACTGTCCTTTTCTTGTCCTTTTTCTTTGGTCCTCTGTAGCTCAATTGGTAGAGCATGGCACTTGCAACGCCAGGATAGTGGGTTCGATTCCCGGGACCACCCGTACGTAAAATGTCTGCACGCATGACTGTAAGTCGCTTTGGATAAAAGCGTCTCCTCAATGGCATGTATTACATATGCCCTCTCCTCTCTCCACTGTCTTGTCCCTCAGGCCAGGAGCGGATCGGAATAGACTCAAAGTACGAGCAGGAGGGGAAGGTGCAGTTTGTGATAGACGCGGTGTATGCAATGGCTCACGCCCTCCACAACATGCAGAGAGACCTGTGTCCTGAGCACTCTGGCATCTGCCCTGTGATGGAGGCAGCCGAGGGAAAGACTCTGCTCAAGTACATACGCAACGCCAGCTTCAACGGTCAGTACATCCCCTGACCATGTTTATTTGTGCATCCTCATTAAACATATGGGCAAAGTGAAATGCCGCAAGTTTCATATAAGTACATATTTTTCTTTGTAGAAAAAACTTGTGTTCCAGTGTAATTTGTTTTGTGCAAATACAATTAAACAAGGACAGGTGAGAGGTAAGATAGAAGCATGGACAGTAAAGGGATAGAGTGGACATTGCTTTAAAATCCACATGTTTTCTCAGTCCACCAAATATGGCAGCACAATAGAATTTGTCATTTAATTTCTGAACATGCAGTCACTAGAGGCACTAGATTCTCCTATGTGTGATGTGTTGAGCAACAATTCATTAAACATGATAAATGAAAGTGCCAGCGGACCACATACTGTAAATTCTCCAAATCGTGGAATGTCCAACTCTCTTTGTCCATTCTACTAAATCAAATTCTATGGAACAATAATTTCTCCATGGGAATGAATAAAGTTTATTGAATTTAGTTTAATTGAATGGAGGCATGTTTGGAGGGTGTACAGTAGGGATGGTGTTGTATAAGTATGAGAAACCTTGCCTGGGAGATGGTAAATTGGTATTTCTCAAGTATGTGTTGTTTCTAGGTGAAATGGGTGAAATAAAAATACAATACTACGTGGCATAACCATTTCTAGAAGAGACTTATGCAAGGTCTGAAGGCTAATATTTTCTTTTGGTCTCAGAAAGAATTTAGAAAAGCCTTTGTAGCTGCCAACTTATCTCCAGTTGGTATTTATCACAATTCATGCGGGGGCACAATTCATGCAAATGTACAACAATTAATAAGTGTTTCTCACAGCATTCAGAAAAGGCTAACAAGCTGTTGCTGTATTTTGTTGCACTCTTTCTGAACCTATACAGTACCTGCTATGCACTTGCAATAACACTGTCACAGAGGAATGCTCGGCTCACTAAATTAGCCATTGCCCGGTCTACCCCGGCTGATTCAGTATTCAGATTCACTAACCCTTGTACTTGTAAGCCAACATTAGTACTCCCATAGCTTTGACAGACATATCTCTTTGTTCTTTACTGCATCCTGTCTGGACTGTGTTTATGTGTGCTTGTGCGTGTGCACGTGCGACTGATGCTTGTGTGCGTGTGCATGTGCATATACATTTGTGTGTCCATGTGTGCCGTATTTGTTGCTCTCTCCACGGTGCTTGAGACACAGAGCTGAAGAGAGTGAAAGAAGAAGAATAATGAAACAAGAGAAGCGCAGCAGTGGAGCCCCCAGTCCACCCACACTGCTCGAAACAGCACAGCAGCAGTGCACTTTTGTCATGTCTTAGTTCAGAGCCCCATGCGAACGTATGAATCTTTCATCTCATACAGCGCTCACACAAAGCTGTCCACACAGATCATTTTGTTCCCTTGGAAATAACGTGAAATATAAAATAGAATGGCGTTTGTAATGTCTTTCTATCTGCATGGAGAGCCACACTGCTTAATTGTTTGCTTACTGACAGACTGTGAGTGTTTGTGTGTGTGTGTGTGTGTGTTAATCGGTGTGTGTGTGATTCTTTTTATTTCCATGGGCGTAGAACAAGACAGTCTTGTAGTCCTGTCATACCCACTGCTTACACTGTACTATGTCAACACTTTGTCAACAACAAGATACAGTATGTCAACAACTCTATTCTCTGTCTGTTGGAAGAAGAAGTGGCAGATTGTTGACTACCACAGCTGTGTGTGTGTTTTTGTTTCAGTTTCCTAGTAAAGAGGATTCTGCCATTCTGCAGCCATATGTTTAGTGCAAGTATTGGAAATGTAACACTTTACATGAGTCTGTTGTCTTAAGGGCTACATAGTTGTGTCATAATATTGGCATAATACTGATGTCCTTAACATTCATGACAGCTGATGTTATCTTATGACAACTGACAATAAATTGTCTTGACACAAACCATTGTTTATCTGCAAAATGTCCAGGCATGAACCTGGTCAGCAGGCTTCCCCAATATACTGTATGTGAGGGAGGAAAGGATGGGAAGTGTTCAAGTCATGTATTGTTATGTACAATGCATCGACACTAATGGTCCTGCTAGTCTCATGTGTATTGCACACAGTTCAGATAGGGCTGAATGGGGCCCTAGACAACCTATTCATATTCTGCACACACAAAGTGAAAGTTGTTTCAGTGACTTCACCTGGGTTATTCAGGGAATTAACTCCCCTCGTCTGAACCCAAATGAGCTTTTCTAATACACCTTGCAGACCATTAACACTGGCATTTCAAAAGCTGTTTAAGGTAGTGAATTGTGTATGACTAATGCACAGGAATCTTATCGAGAAACCTTAAGCAACTTATTGACTTTGATGGTCATACAAACTTTGAGTGTCGGGTTTGGGTCCTCCCATGAGAGTTCTGCATCCTTTAGGTCTCTTCCTGTATGTATGGTGCATCTAAATAAGCTTGTTTTACTTCCTGTCATCTCTCTGCTTGCTGTATGAGGGGAGATTTTTGTCTTGCTATTTAGTAGAATGTTCAATGACAAATGTCCTTGGGGGGAAAAAAACTGGCATCTAGGCAGCTGACAGTCCCTACTGAAACAAAAAGTGCCTAAACTAAAAGGAAAGAGATGTGCAGTCTGTATCTCACAAAGACTATGTCCTACACAAACACAAAGGTAACATGTCCCCCAAAATAATTTTGGACAGGTGTTATTGGTCCTTTTCCTTTAACACATTTTATAGAGCTATTACTACAGTCAATTCCCATTCCACAGCTGATCTGAGTCCCCCCCCGTCCTATATAAAAAAAGGTATCTCCTATGCCTTTGAATTATTGTATTTACTGCCAAGGTGTTAAACTGAAGGAGTAATACAGTCTCTCTAACAATGGCTGGATGAGGGCCATCGACCTTACTGTGTGTTGTATAGTGCTCTATGTCACATCAAAAGAGACAATTGATTCTCTGGGACTTCCTCATAGGAAGTCCCCACTGCTGAAGGAGAGACAAGAAAGCCTGGTTGAAATTCTCAAAAACAAACCTAAATAAGCTTAAATCCTGGGAAAATGTTCTTTGGACCAATTAAACAAAATTAGAGCTTTAATCTTTGCCAATACTGATCAGTACTGTGTTTACTGATGACCAAATGAAGCATTCAATGAAAAGAACACCCTCAGTCAAACATGGGGGAGGTTTGATAATGCTGTGGGGTTGCTTTGTGGCCTCTGGTACTGGGGGCTCCTGAAAATGTATGAGGCATCATGAAATCAGCATATAATCAAATATATTGGAGAACAGTGTTCAACCCGTGTCTAAAAACTGTGTATCCATTGAAGGTTGTGGGTCTTCCAGCAGGACAACAATCCCAAAAACACACAAAAAAACCCAGGAAAGGTTCAAGAAAAGATGCTGGACTGTTCTGCAGTGGCCAGCACAGAGTCCAGACCTGAATCACATCCAGAACCTAAGCGAGATCTGAAAACAGCGTTGGTGGAGAGCACCCCTCAAATATTGAAGAATTAGAGCAGTTTTCTGCTGAAAAGTGGGCCAAATTGCCAGGAGAAAGGTGCAGCAAGCTCATTGATGGCTATAATAACTGTTTGTCTACAGTTATCTTGGCCAAAGTCTGTGAAACCATGTACTAGCTCCGGCATGTCAAAAAAAAAATCCATGCCATTTGTCTTTATTGTGTAAATTACTTAAGTTTACAAAAATACAATTGGTTCTGCAATGTTGAAAATCCAATATGAAGGTGTGGAGACTATTTTTTAACTATTTTTTAAAACAAATTCTACTTATTTGACAAGAAATCAGGCATTATGTAAGAAAAGTGCAAGGGTGCCAATATACAGTATTTGGCAACAACTGTACAAACTTTGAATGTCGGATTGGGTCCTCCCATTAGATTTCTGCATTCTTTCGGTCTCATCCTGTTTGTATAGTGCATCTAAATGAGCTTGTTTTACTCCCCGTCATTTCTTTGCTTGCTGTATGAGGGGAGATTTTTTTCTTGCTCTTTAGCAGAATTTCCAATGACAAATGTCCTTGGGGGAAAAACTGGCATGTAGGCTACTGACAGTCCCTACTGACACAAACTAAAAGGAAAGGTGTGCAGCGTTGGGGTACAGACTGTATCTCACAAAGACAACGTCCTACACAAAACACAAAGGCAGCATGTCCCCCAAAACCATTTTGGACAGGTGTTATTGGTCCTTTGCCTTTGACATATTTTATGGAGACATCACTGCAGTCAATTCCATTTCCACATCTGCTCCGAGTCCCCCCGTCCTAAATAAAAAATGGTTTCTCCTATGCCTTTGAATTATTGTAGTCACAGCCAAGGTTAACTCACTGTTAAACTGAAGGAGTAATACAGTCTCTCTAACAATGGCTGGATGAGGGCCATCGACCTTACTGTGTGTTGTATAGCGCTCTATGTCACATAAAAAGAGACACTTGATTCTCTGGGACCTCCTCATTATGGTGAGGTGTTAACACACAGAAACATACAGATGTACAGTGCATTAGGAAAGTATTCAGAACCCTTGAATTTTTCCACATTTTGTTACGTTACAGCCTTATTCTAAAATGGCTTAAATAGTTTTTTTCCCCTCATCAATTTATATACCCCATAATGACAAAGCAAAAACACGTTTCTCGAATTTACAAAAGTATTCAGACCATTTACATAAGTATTCAGACCCTTTATTCAGTGCTTTGTTGAAGCAACTTTGGCAGAGATTACAGTCTCAAATCTTCTTGGATATCAAGCTACATCTTGGCACACCTGTATTTGTAGATTTTCTCCCATTCTTCTCTGCAGATCCTATCAAGATCTGTCAAGTTGGATGCGAAGCATTGCTGCACAGCTATCTTCAGGTCTCTCCAGAGATGTTCGATCGGGTTCAATTCCGGGCTTTGGCTGGGCCACTCAAGGACATTCAGAGACTTGTCCCGAAACCACTCCTGCGTTGTCTTGGCTGTGTGCTTAGGGTCATTGTCCTGTTGGAAGGTGAACCTTTGCTCCAGTCTGAGGTCCTGAGCACTCTGGAGCAGGTTTTCATCAAGGATCTCTCTGTACTTTGCTCCATTCATCTTCCCCTCGATCCTGACTAGTCTCCCAGTCCCTGCCGCTGAAAAACATCCCCACAGCATGATGCTGCCACCACCATCCATCACCATAGAGATGGTGCCATGTTTCGTCCAGACATGATGCTTGGCATTCAGGCTAAAGAGTTCCATCTTGGTTTCATCAGACCAGAAAATCTTGTTTCTCTTGGTCTGAGAGTCCTTTAGGTGACCTTTGTCAAACTCCAAGCGGGCTGTCATGTGCCTTTTACTGAGGAATGGCTTCCATCTGGCTACTCTACCATAAAGGCCTGATTGGTGGAGTGCTGCAGAGATGGTTTTCCTTCTGGAAGGTTCTCCCATCTCTACAGAGGAACTCTGGAGCTCTGTCAGAGTGACTATCAGGTTCTTGGTCATCTCCCTGACCAAGGCCCTTCTCCCCCGATTACTCAGTTTGGCCAGCTGGCCAGCTCTAAGAAGAGTCTTGGTTGTTCCAAGCTTCTTCTATTTAAGGTATTTATGTATTTTATATATATATCGCCCTAGCACATTTTGCAAAAATGTCTAAAACCCTGTTTTTGTTTCGTTATTATCGGGTATTGTGTTTAGATTGATGAGGATTTTTATTTATTTAACCAATTTTAGAATAAGGCTGTAATGTAACAGAATGTGGAAGAAGTCAAGGGGTCTGAATACTTCCCAAATGCACTGTACACACACACACACACACACACACACACACACACACACACACACACACACACACACACACACACACACACACACACACACACACACACACACACACACACACACACACACACACACACACACAAAATCAGGCCACGTACCTATATTTAATTTCTCCAATACTGTGTTTGTGATTTTATGTCTTGCACACACTCAAGATTCCCAGTACCAGAGGCAGCAAAGCCATTATTAAACCTCCCCCATGTTTGATTGTAAGGAGGTTGGTTTCTTTGAATGCTTCAATTGGTTGTAGCAAACATAGAAAGACCCCACTGCTGAATAAGACACAAGAAAGCCTGATTAGAAATAAATAAAAAAACACCTAAACAATCCTAAATCCTGGGCAAAGGTGTGGAGACCCAAAGTTTTTTTCAAATGAAATTTGACATGAAATCAAGCATTATGTAGGAAAAGTGCAAGTGTGCCAAAATACAGTATTTGGTCGCAACTGTACATACTTTGAATGTCGGATTGGGTCCTCCCATTCGATTTCTGCATCCTTTAGGTCTCGTCTAAATGAGCTTGTTTTACTTACTGTCATCTCTCTGCTAGCTGTATGAGGGGAGATTTTGGCCTTGCTGTTTAGTAAAATGTTCAATGATAGTGTCTTTGGGAAAAGAACTGCTGTGTAGGCTACTGACAGTCCCTACTGACACAAACTAAAAGGAAAGGTGTGGAGCGTTGGGGTACAGCTTGTATCTCACAAGACAACGTTCTACATAGTGTTGCAAAATTCGGGGAACAGGATTTCAGGAAAATCTGAGAATTTATTGAACATTTCTGGAATTGTGCAATTCTTGTCCTATACAAAACAGAAAGGCAACATGTCCCCTAAAACCATTTTGGATATGTGTTATTGGTCCTTTTCCTTCTACAGGTTTTATAGCCAGGTCTATTACGACAGTCGACCTAGCACTCTATGTCACATCAAAAGAGACACTTGTTTCTCAGGACCTCTTTATTATGGTGAGGTCTTAACACACAGAAACATACAGATGTATACACATATGCATGCACACAAGCACGTGAACACACACAAACACAGTCGCACACACGCACACACGCACACATGCACACTTCATCCAAATCAGGCCATGGATGTAATTTCTCCAGTAGTGTGTTTCAGGTGTCCAGAACCTTCAGTAAGCTAATAAGCCAAATGTGCGATTCTCTGCTTGAGACAGGCTGCTACAAATTGGGACCAGATGGGGACCCTATGATTCTGTGGCTGACCTATTTATCTTTATGTCCTGTACAGCATGTATGATTGAGAAGGTTTGCTTTTGACCTGAGGAAATGTGCAACCGTCTTGTAGAATGGCCACCATATGATATTCGCAGAGCTGTGATAACCTACAGCTGCACACCACTCCAATGATGCTGCACATCTATCTAATGGTGTATCACACAGATCTGATGCTGAAGTGCTGAGATGTGAAATGTAGGGCTGTGGTGTGGTGTTGGCTAGCCTCAGCACATGCTCTTTCACAGGGAACACAGGTGAGGTCTACAGCACAGCAGAGCCATCATCAGTCCGTAGGGAGCCCTTAACCAACAGTGCAGTTCAAGAAGAGTTAACCAAATATTTACCAAATAAACTAAAGTAAAAAATTTAAATCATGAAAAGTAACATAATAACAATAACGAGGCTATATACAGTGGGTACCGGTTCTGAGTCAGTGTGTGGGGGTACAGGTTAGTTGAGGTAATTTCCACATGTAGGTAGGGGAATGTGATTATGCATAGATAATAAACAGGGAGTAGCAGCAGTACAAAACAAAATGGGGGGGGTAAATGTAAATAGTCCGTTGGCCATTTGATTAATTGTTCAGCAGTCTTATGGCTTGGGAGTAGAAGTTGTTAGGGAGCCTTTTGATCCTAGACTTGGCGCTCCAGTACCGCTTGCCGTGCAGTAGCAGAGAAAACAGTCTATGACCTGGGTGGAGTCTCTGACAATTTTATGGGCTTTCCTCTGACACTGCCTATTATATAGGTCCTGGCTTGGCCCCAGTGATGTACTGGGCCATACGCAGTACCCTCTGTAGCGCCTTATGGTCAGATGCCAAGCAGTTGCCGTACCAGGCGGTGATGTATCTGGTCAGTATGCTCTAGTGGGTGCAGCTGTATAACTTTTTGAGGAACTGGGGACCCATGCCAAATCTTTTCAGTTTCCTGAGGGGGAAAAGGTTTTGTCGTGCCCTCTTCACGACTGTCTTGGTGTGTTTGGACCATGCTAGTTCGTTGGTGATGTGGACACCAAGGAACTTGAAACTCTCGACCCGCTCCACTACAGCCCCATCTGTGTTAATGGGGGCCTGTTCGGTCCGCCTTTTCCTGTAGTTCATGATCAGCTCCTTTGTCTTGCTCACATTGAGGGAGAGGTTGTTGTCCTGGCACCACACTGCCAGGTCTCTGACCTCCTCCCTATAGGCTGTCTCATCGTTGTCGGTGATCAGGCCTACCACTGTTGTGTCGTCCGCAAACTTAATGATGTTGTTGAAGTCGCGTTTGGCCACGCAGTCGTGGGTGAACAGGGAGTCCTGGAGGGGACTAAGTACATACCCCTGACAGACCCCAGTGTTGAGGATCAGTGTGGCAGACGTGTTGTTGCCTACCCTTACCACCTGGGGGTGGCCCGCCAGGAAGTCCAAGATCCAGTTGCAGAGGGAGGTGTTTAGTCCCAGGGTTCTTAGCTTAGTGATGAGCTTCGTGGGCACTATGTTGTTTAATGCTTAGCTGTAGTTAATGAAGAGCATTCTCACATAGGTGTACCTTTTGTCCAGGTGGGAAAGGGCAGTGTGGAATGCGATTGAGATTGCGTCATCTGTGGATCTGTTGGGGCGGTATGCGAATTGAAGTGGGTCTAGGGAATCCGGGAGGATGCTGTATATGTGAGCCATGATCAGCCTTTCAAAGCACCACATGGCTACTGACGTGAGGGCTATGGGGCGGTAATCATTTAGTATTCAGACCCTTTATTCTGTACTTTCTTGAAGCACCTTTGGCAGTGATTACAGCCTCAAGTCTTCTTGGGTATGAAGCTACAAGCTTGATACACCTGTATTTGGGGAGTTTCTCCCATTCTTCTCTGCAGATCCTCTCAAGCTCTGTCAGGTTCGATGGAGCGTTGCTGCACAGCTGTTTTCAGGTCTCTCTAGAGATGTTTGATCAGGTTCAAGTCCGGGCTCTGGCTGGGTCACTCACGGACATTCAGAGACTTGTCCCGAAGCCACTCCTGCGTTGTCTTGGCTGTGTGCTTACGGTCATTGTCCTGTTGGAAGGTGAACCTTTGCCTGGAGCAAGTTTTCATCAAGGATCTCTCTGTACTTACCTCGTTCATCTTTCCCACGATCCTGAGAAGTCTCCAAGTCCCTGCCCAGTCCCCACAGCATGATGCTGCCACCACCATTGTCGTGACTTTGCTTTCATTAATCTGATGAGTGTCATTTATCTAATCATCTAACTATTGTTAATTGTTACCCAATTAAATTAATAATGTAACAATCAACTCATTTGGATTTTGGGAACCACGAGAGCAGTTCTTTAAAGAGTTACCATCTCCCCAAATAAACTCTGAAGGTCTTTAGCTATTACATCTATAAACAGTCAACTCATTAATCTTAACCTCCTATCATATCATCATTCTGAACAGTCGTAACCTCCTGCATCTGCAAAACCCCAGTCTTACTTATGATTCAATACTCCACAAATTGGTTTAATTATTTATTTACTAGCTAACTAAATGATAACACAGGATAAACATACACACTTAATACATTAGAAACAGGTCCCTAGCGGACTGACACAATATGGCGGCTTGGTACAAAAAAGAGAGAGAGAGACAGAGACATAATACTTTGGTACATTTAGAAACTACTCTCACAGTGATCATATTCTTTGCACACAAACCGCCGCTCGTTTGGAGAAAGAAATCATGAATGTATTTACGTGTAAATGTCTTGGTTCTTCGTGAATTTCTGTAGGGAACAGGCTTTCTTGGAAAGGTTGTTGGGCCTTTTTGCGGCATGCTTGTAAGGCTCAGATTGTTCAAAAGGGGTCCCCATCCATCTTTTACCATTGTTCTCTGCCACCGCCCGGTATCTGTTGACTTGTTGTGTAGTCCTGAACAGAACTACAGTTTATTCTACTTTCCATTTGCTCCTGAAGCTGCTTCTTTGAAGATAGGCTAGCCAGCCGTGTCGATGCTAGTAGAATGGTCCCACTTAAATGTGCTTTTCTAGATACTTTACTTAGGACAGCTAATCAGCCGTACCAGTGATTGTCCAGGAGGTCATTTCATCGTCTCTACCTCGTGTTGAGATTTCAGAGTTCAAACCACTTTGGACATGAGCCGCAGCTACATGCCTCTCTGGTCTGATATGATCGTTCTTAACCTTTCACGAGTATCTACCCCGGGTCCGGGAGCACCCCCCACCCCCCCCACACTGAGTAGCATAGCCTAGCATAGCGTCACAATTAAATAGTAGCATCTAAATATCATTAAATCACAAGTCCAAGACACCTAATGAAAGATACAGATCTTGTGAATAAAGCCACCATTTCAGATTTTTAAAATGTTTTACAAGGAAGACAAAATATGTAAATCTATTAGCTAACCACGTTAGCAAAAGACACCACTTTTCTAACTCCATCAGTTTCTTACTCCATCAGGTGCTATCACCAATTCGGCTAAACTAAGATATTGATAGCCACTAACCAAGAAAAAACCTCATCAGATGACAGTCTGATAACATATTTATGGTATAGGATAGGTTTTGTTAGAAAAATGTGCATATTTCAGGTAGATATCATAGTTTACAATTGCACCCACCGTCACAAATGGACTAGAATAAATACATAGAGCAACGTGTTTACCTAATTACTAATCATCAAACATTTCGTAAAAATACACAGCATACACTAATCGAAAGACACAGATCCTGTGAATACAGACAATATTTCAGATTTTCTAAGTGTCTTACAGCGAAAACACAATAAATCGTTATATTAGCATACCACATATGCAAACGTTACCAGAGCATTGATTCTAGCCAAAGAGAGCGATAACGTAAACATCGCCAAAATATATTAATTTTTTCACTAACCTTCTCAGAATTCTTCAGATGACACTCCTGTAACATCACATTACAACATACATATTCAGTTTGTTCGAAAATGTGCATATTTAGGCACCAAAATCATGGTTAGACAATGACAAAAGTTGCCCAGCTGGTCAGACAATGTCGTGCGCCATATTAGACAGTGATCTAGTCGTATACATAAATACTCATAAACGTGACTAAAAAATATAGGGTGGACAGCGATTGATAGACAATTTAATTCTTAATACAATCGCTGATTTACATTTTTTAAATTATCCTTACTTTTCAATACAGTTTGCGCCAAGCGAAGCTACGTCAAACAAAATTGCGTCATAAGCGATTAACATTTCTCGACAGAAACACGATTTATCATAATAAATTGTTCCTACTTTGAGCTGTTCTTCCATCAGAATCTTGGGCAAAGAATCCTTTCTTGGGTCTAATCGTCTTTTGGTCGAAAGCTGCCCTCTTGCCATGTAGAAATGCCCATTGCGTTCGGCATGAACTGGAACCGTGCCCAGAGATTCACAGTGTCTCAGAAATAAATGTCCCAAAATCGCACTAAACGGATATAAATTGCTATAAAACGGTTTAAATTAACTACCTTATGATGTTTTTAACTCCTATAACGAGTAGAAACATGACCGGAGAAATATAACTGGCTACACTAATGCTTGGAAAAAGAGCAGGTCAGTGTCCACCGCGC
The DNA here is from genome assembly GCF_029448725.1 of Salvelinus fontinalis. NCBI lineage: Eukaryota > Metazoa > Chordata > Actinopteri > Salmoniformes > Salmonidae > Salvelinus > Salvelinus fontinalis. The sequence goes on along the minus strand of NC_074672.1, from coordinate 30,604,664 downwards.
GCCCGACGCATCTGGAAAAGAGTTCCTACCTACACGTGTTTTTGTTTTATAGGGGCTGTGATTGCGCAATCGATACCATTCAAATCGTCATCACGTAAAGGCATCCAGGGGAAGACGTAAGCAGTGTCCGTATCCTGATAGCGTTCACAGTGGCCTTTAAACTGACTCCAGATCAGGGGCCAAAATGTGTGAAATCTGACTCCATGTCAGGGAAATTGCTGTAGAATGAGTTCTGTTCCACTCAGAGACAAAATTCCAACGCCTATAGAAACTAGAGAGTGTTTTCTATCCAATAATAGTAATAATATGCATATTGTACGAGCAAGAATTTAGTAGGAAGCCATTTAATCTGTAATGCAATTATGCTAATGAGAAAACAGCACCCCCTGTAGTCGCAAGAAGTTAACCCACTATTTTATATATTTCATTCAAAAGGGGCAGTTCGTGAGGCTGACACGCTCTCTGACCACACTCAAGGGGTGGTGACTACTCATTTGTACAAAGTTGTAGAAACAATTTCCTCTTATAGTTTCTAAGATCACATCCTTTTCTTAACAAAAACACTTTCATAATTTTTCACATTTCATACGCAACCTAGAGGACCGAGACTTCATACGTGTAGTGTGTATACTTTTCAAGTTACAGTATTTCCTTTATAACATGTTTAATGATGTCACAAAAAACAACCAAAATTACATTATTATTCTTTAGATCGACTCTGACCATTCCCCACGTTTTATGTTAGAAATATTGTTCCAGTATTCACTTTAGAACGTGTTAAAGTTTTGGCGGGAAAAGGTCTGTGTAACAAAGGAACATTCTTGTGTGAATTTGGAGGGAGATGGCCGAAGGTTCTAATCCTTGATTTACACCCTTGGTGTGAACTGTCAACCCCCCACCAGCTCCCCTGTCCCCCCTCCGCCGGTGAGAGGAGGTCTGGCTGAAGTTATTTACTGCAAAGATGATCCGACCCATCTGGATGCTCACAGGATAGTCATGACACCTACTTCCCCGTAGGGATGGTGCCAGGTGTCCTCCAGACATGACGCTTGGCATTCAGGCCAAAGAATTCAATGTTGATTTCATCAGACCAGAGAATCTTGTTTCTCATGTTCTGAGAGTCATTTAGGTGCCTTTCTTTTTTTAGGCAAACTCCAAGAGGGCTATCACGTGCCTTTTACTGAGGAGTGGCTTCCATCTGGCAACTCTACCATAAAGGGCCAATTGGTGGAGTGCTGCCGAGACGGTTGTCCTTCTGGAAGGTTCTCCCTTCTCCACAAAGGAACTCTGGATCTCTGTCAGAATGGCCATCGGGTTCTTGGTCACGTCCCTGACCAAGGCCCTTCTCCCCTGATTGCTCAGTTTGCCCGGGTGGTAGCTCTAGGAAGAGTCTTGGTGGTTCCGAACTTCTTCCATTTAGGAATGATGGAGGACACTGTGTTCTTGGGGACCTTCAATGCTGCCAACATTTTTTGGTACCCTTCCCTAGATCTGTCCCTCAACACAATCCTGACTCGGAGCCCTACGGACAATTCCTTCAACCTAATGGCTTGGTTTTTGCTCTGACATTCACTGTCAACTGTGGAACCTTATATAGACAGCTGTGTGCCTTTCCAAATCATGTCCATTCAATTGAAGTTACCACAGGTGGACTCCAAGTTGTAGAAATATCTCAAGGATGATCAATGGAAACAGGATGCACCTGAGCTCAATTTCGAGTCTCATAGCAAAGGGTATGAATACTTATATAAATAATGTATTTCTGTTTTTATTTTTAAAACATTTCTAAAAACCTATTGTCACTTTGTCATTATGGGGTATAGTGTGTAGATTGATGAGTAAAATATTTTATTTAATTCATTTTAGAATAAGGCTGTAACATAACAAAATGTGGAAAAAGTCAAGGGGTCTGAATACTTTCCGAATGCACTATATCTACTCAAATAACCACGTCTCTATCATTCCTTCCTTCTGTCTCCCTGCAGGTAGTGCAGGCACGTCGGTTATGTTTAATAAAAACGGTGACGCCCCGGGACGCTACGACCTGTTCCAGTTTCAGATGACCAACTCCAGTGTTCCTGAATACAGGCCCATTGGACAGTGGGTGGAGACTCTCCAACTCAGGGTAAGGTTATGGCCTGTAATCATGGCTTGGGTCAAGGAAACATGGTCATAAAAAAATCCTTATAATGGCCTTATTTTATGATATTCATGATCTGTAGAACTACATATAATACATTTTACAGAAATGTAAGTACAAACTGGGCACTTGTTGATTAAGGGTATTCCCCAATAATTTGTTTAGGAAGAGCAATGTAAAATCTAATTGAGGAGTTAGCCTGTAGTCCTGCCTGTTGCTCTTGCTTTTTGGCAAGATGGCGATAAGTTGTCAAAATCAGAAAAAGATTGACACCCATCTAATGAAATATCTTTGTCAAGAAATATTGAGACGGGTGACCTTGATGGTATCATCTCTGATGAAGATATGCATCAAAAGGGATGTGTCAAAATGCGTTTAAAAAAATCCTAAATTCCTACTGAAAACAACAAACACAACAAACCACCCCTCCTCCTAAAAATAAAAAAAATGTAAAATAACTACTACAGCAGCATTATCAGTCCAAGGTGACAAATCTTGCTTTGTGGTCTCCATGGCAACAGTGGTGTTGTTCTCATTACAGTATGTAACCAGGAGCTGTTCCAGGGAGCACCATTGTCCAGATAACAAATCACAGCCCCTGCACAGATAACTGATAGCAGATCATAATTTAATGAAAAAACACATTTGTCATACAGGAACACACACACACACACACACACACACACACACACACACACACACACACACACACACACACACACACACACACACACACACACACACACACACACACACACACACACACACACACACACACACACACACACACACACACACACACACACACACACACACACACACACACACACTCTGTAGGTATTGGCATGCACTAAGGTATTGACCAGAAAAAAGCAGTAGATTTGAAGACAGTTTGTTTTCTGAATCATTTGTTGTGAGAATCTGTGGTTGTGTAATTTCTTAAATGTGATCATTATCAGAGCAATTAATAGATTCATTCTAAAGGTTTTCAATGTTTTTGGGAGCAAGCGATATGGGAGAAATTATATAGGTTGTGATGTGTGATGCAAGATAAAGAGTTGTTCTAGATGACTAGTACTGATAAGTCCAACCCATTTCTGACCTTAAGGTTAAACTAATATTGTTGACAAAACGCAATGCCAAATAAATCTTCTGGAGTGTGAAGGCTCAGTATCTTTTAAGTACTAAAATTCAGCGGCCTTCTCTAAATTCTCTGTAGATGACTTTACATTTATATGACAATATAACGATCTTGAAGAGATATTCCCCCTCTAAGACGGTTGTACAATTGGCATTTTAAGGCGGTAAATCATATTCTCCTTAACTAATCAAATTGTTCATAACTCTCTGGATTTTCATTTCATTTCATTCAATAAATAAACTACTGTCTCCATGGTGATATCAATTACTTTTGAGTACAAAATAGGACGCATGAAAGTATATTGTTTTATTTAGCTTATTCTTAGCACTCTTATGAGTGGAACTACTTTAAAAAATTGATGGAAAATATATTGTATTCTCCACTGCAACAACTCAGTGGAGGATATATATCCAGTGTTATCTATAATATGGTGCTTGCTGCATTAGTTGCGAGCAGTGGTGTAAAGTACTGAAGTAAAAATCCTTTAAAGTACTACGTAAGTTGTTTTTTGGGGTATCTGTACTATACTTCACTATTTATATTTTTGATAACTTTTACTGTTTATATTTTTGATGACTTCACTACATTCCTGAAAAAAAGAATGTACTTTTTACTCCATACATTTTCCTTGACACCCAAAAGTACTCCTTACATTTCGAATGCTTAGCAGGACAAGAAAATGGTCTATTTCACCCACTAAAAATGAAAATCCTTGCTCATCCCTACTGCATCTGATCTGGCGGACTCACTAAACACAAATGCTTTGTTTGTAAATTATGTCTGATTGTTGGATTGTGCCCCTGGCTGTCCGTACATTTAAAAAACAAGAAAATCGTGCCATCTGGTTTGCCTAATATAAGGAATTTGAAATGATTTATACCTTTACTTTAAGTTTTGATATTTAAGTATATTTTAGCAATTACATTTAATTTTGATGCTTAAGTATATTTAAAACCAAATACTTTTTTACTTTTCATCAAGTTGTCACGTTCCTGACCTGTTTTCTGTTATTTTTGTATGTGTTTAGTTGGTCAGGGCGTGAGTTGGGGTGGGCATTCTATGTTTTGTGTTTCTATGTTTAGGTCATTGGTAATTAGCCTTATATGGTTCTCAATCAGGGACAGGTGTTTGACGTTTCCTCTGATTGAGAACCATATAAAGGTAGGCTGTTCACACTGTTTGTTTGTGGGTGGTTGTCTTCCATGTTTGTGTCTGTGCACCACACGGGACTGTTTCGTTTGTTCGTTCGTTTGTGTAGTCTGTACCTGTTCATGCGTTCTTCGTGTTTATGTAAGTTCTCTCGTTCAGGTCTGTCTACATCGTTTATTTGTTTTTGTAGTTTGTTGAAGTATTTTCGTGTTTCGTCATTACTTTAATAAATTCATTATGTCATATCACAATGCTGCGCTTTGGTCCAATCCCTACTCCTCCTCTTCGGACGAAGAGGAGGAGGACAACCGTTACACAAGTAAGATTTTACTGGGTGACTTTTATTTTATAGTATCTTTACTTTTACTCAAGTATTGGATACTTTTTCCACCACTGGTTGCGAGTGAGCCAGTAAGACACGCTGTGACACTAGACATAATATACAGTGCATTCGGGAAAGTATTCAGACCACTGGACTTTTTCCACATGTTGTTACATTACAGCCTTATTCTAAAACAGATTCCATAGTTTTTTCCCTCTCCTCAATCTACACACAATACCCCATAATGACAAAGCACATTTAAAAAAAAATGTTTGCACAATAAAAAACTGAAATACCACATTTAAGAATTTAGACCCTTTACTCATTACTTTGTTCACACACTTTTGGCAGCGATTACAGACTCAAGTCCTCCGCCCCAGTCTGAGGTCCTGAGCACTCTGGAGCAGGTTTTCATCAAGGACCTTTCTGTACTTTGCTCCATTCGTCTTTCCCTCGATCCTGACTAGTCTCACCAGTCCCTGCCGCTAAAAAACATCCCCACAGCAAGATGCTGCCACCATCATTCTTTACTGTAGGGATGGTGCCAGGTTTCCTCCTGACGTGACGCTTGGCATTCAGGCCAAAGAGTTCAATCTTGGTTTCATCAGACCAGAGCATCTTGTTTCTCATGGTCTGAGAGTCCTTTAGGTGCCTTTTAGCAAACTCCAAGTGGGCTGTCATGTGCCTTTTATTGAGGAGTGGTTCCGTCTGGCCAATCTACAATAAAGGCCTGATTGGTCGAGTGCTGCAAAGATGGTTGTCCTTCTGGAAGGTTCTCCCATCTCCACGGAGGAACTCTGGAGCTCTGTCAGAGTGACCATCAGGTTCTTGGACACCTCCCTGACCAAGGCCCTTCTCCCCTGATTGCTCAGTTTGCCCGGGTGGCCAGCTCTATGAAGAGTCTTGGTGGTTCCAAACTTCATCCATTTAACCCTTGTGTTGTCTTAAGGGTCAAAATGTGTTTAACAGCAGAGAAAACCCCCTAAATGATATTTTTTCAACTTGAAATTCGATGACTTTTCCTAGTGACCCCAACATTAGAAAAAGTGAAACATAACATTTGTTCATATTTCCATGAAAGCTCTACACCAAGGTACAAAGATTGTCTTAGGGTCATTTTTGACCAGGCAGTTGTAAAATCATTTACACACCACAAAAACCACAAAGACACAAACACACACAATGAGATTATGTGTGCTACTGATTGCACTCAGTCAGCAGCTCCTGAAGAGGAAGATCACCATGGTTGGCACAGTTAGAAAGAACAAGCCTGAGCTCCCCTCTGCACTCCTCTCAACAAGGGGGAGAGATGCCTTCTCATCAAAGTTTGCCTTCACGCTCACCACCACTCTAGTTTCTTACCTCCCAAAGAGGAACAAGAATGTGGTCCTCCTGAGCACACTGCACCAAACGGCTGATATCAGTGATCATGAGGACAGGAAGCCAGCCATCACCCTGGACTACAACCACAACAAAGGGTGCGTGGACAACCTGGACAAGGTGTTTGTAACTTACAGCTGCAGGAGGATGACTGCCCGCTGGCCCCTGGTCATCTTCCATAACATCATTGATGTGTCCTCATACAATGCCTTCGTGATATGGAACAAAATCAATCCTACCTGGATGCCTGATAAGTGGAACAAGAGGAGGGTGTTTCTGGAGCAGCTGGGAAAGGCACTTGTGACCCCACACATTCAAAAAAGGGAGCGTCGCCCCCACACAACAGCCTCTGCAGAGCTTGTGAAAGCTGTTCAGGGGGCTGAATCTTGTCCTGATCCACCTGAGGCTGCAGCTGGGGCAGGCAAGAGGAGGAGATGCCAATTCTGTCCCCCAAAGAAGGACTGTAAAACAAATACTATGTGCTGCACATGTGAGATATCTGCAAAGTCCATGCACACACACTTGCATACTGTCCTACATGTGCTAATTAGAGTTGATTAATTTATGTTCTTCACTTTTTTGTTTTGTATCTATTATCTTATTTTATTCTTATTTATTGTTGTTTATACACCTTGTGGGTGGGGGCAATGGTTATACAAATGGGAGAAGACTAGTATTTTGTAGTTGAATTCCTCATTGTACAGTATATAAGAATATATCACTGTGTTGCCCAAAAAGTTCAAGACTGTTATTGTTTCCCTTCAATAAAATTCATTCAAAAGGACTTTCTACACATTTCTGCTACTTTCTTAGGCTATACAAGTGCTATCTCTTGCTAAAAAAAAGTCAAGTTTACACCTATGCAGTACCTTTGTAATACCCTTATTAGAACCAATTATTGAGTTTATTCTTGTTATAATTAATTGGTATTATATTTAAAAGGTGATTGAATTGCTCCTGAATTGTAATGTTGTTAATGCATTTCTTTTGAAGAAATATTTCTTTAATGTGTAAGTGAATAGGCTGGTTTACTTTTAAGTTTAAGTTTTGACCAATAAGGTCGCTTGTTAAGCTGTGGCCAATGGGAGTTGACCTGGTTAATGGGAGGCCTGGGGAAAAAAGAGAGGGAGAGAGACGTTGAAAAAAGGATGGACATTACATTATGACCGCTGGTGAAGTATTTTTTTAACAGAAGACGATAAAAATAGAACAAAACCCATACCTACAGAGTTTTGAAGCGAAATACCGATTTTATTTTATAAGAGAGTTATTATTATTTTGTTATGAAAGACTTAGTAAAGACTGAAGCTACCATCTCATTGTGGAGGTATTGGACAGCCTTGAGGTTAGCCTAGCATCGTGTGAAACCGAGAGAGAATTGCTTGGGAAAGATTAACGAGTTCATGTTCCTATGGGATATCGGTTACTGCTAAAGAGTACTGTCTGCATTGATAGCTGTGCTTGCTGTGGATCTTGTGAGGAAACCTGCAAGGAACTGCCATACTTCTCTGAGGGAATAGCTACGAGTAGTGAGTAACTACAACGGTGGGGTGCTTCGGGACTTTATGTGTGTCGTCATTTTTTGGGGGGAGCTCCAACGGTGCCAACGGGGTTAAAACTTCTCTAGGATATGTGGGACACTACCGTCCCACTTGGCCAATAGCCAGGGGAAATGTAGAGCGGCAAAATATTATTTTTTTTCATATAAAATCAAACTTTCATTAAATCACTCATGTAAGATACCAAATTAAAGCTACACTCGTTGTAAATCCAGCCACCATGTCAGATTTCAAAAAGGGTTTTTGGCGAAAGCATAAGATGCTATTATCTGATGATAGCACAATGTCAACAAAGAGAGAGTAGCATATTTCAACCCTGCCGGCGCAACTCAAAACGCAGATATAAAATATAAAACATGCATTACCTTTGACGAGATTATTTTGTTGGCACTCCAATATGTCCCATAAACATCACAGATTGTCCTTTTGTTCGATTAATTCCATCCATATATATCCAAATTGTCCATTTATTTGGTGCGGTTGATCCAGAAAACAGCTTCCAATTTGCGCAAAGTCACTACAAAATATCTCAAAAATTACCTCTAAACTTTGCCAAAACATTTCAAAGTACTTTTGTGATACAACTTAAGGTATTTGTAAACGTTAATAATCGATCAAATTGAAGACGGGTCTATCTGTTTTCAGTACAGGAGAGCAACAAACTAAAGCTACTTTAGTCTTGCGCAACTCTCAAACAGTACACATGACGTTACACTGCTTCCTGATGGCCTTCTTCTTCATTGCACAAATTAATAACCCCAACCTATTTCCTAAGCCTGGTGACATCCAGTGGAAGAGGTAGGAACTGAAAACAGGGTGATTAGAAATCCAGTATTCCAATGAAAACTCATTGAACAGACAGTGACTTAAAAAATAAAAATAAAATGAATGGTTAGGCCTCGGGGTTTTGCCTGCTACATAAGTTCTGTTATACTTACAGATATGATTCAAACAGTTTTAGAAACTCCAGAGTGTTTTCTATCCAAATCTACTAATAATATGCATATCTTATATTCTGGGGATGAGTAGACGGAAGTTGAAATTGGGCACGCTATTTATCCAATAGTGAATTTGCTGCCCCCTATCCTAGAGAAGTTTAAACAAGCTGGAAATCATTTGGTCATGGGTTGAGCACGACTCATTGGGGTTTATTAGTTTGATTTATTTTGATGTGGTGCTTTGAAAATGTAATAATACACATCTTGAACCTTATGTATGTTGCCTTGCTGGAGTCATTTACTGTTTCAATTTAATGCATGGGAAAGTAAATCCTTATACAATAAAAAAAAACTATAATCATTCCATCTGAAGTTGAGACCCTATTTGTCATCACCCTAGATAGTTTACAATATGGATTCTTATTGGAGATGTTCTTCTCACCTAAAATCCCATGCTGTTGAGATACTCTATTTAAGTTAATATCGTGAGAGTCAAATTTGAGCTTGTTGAGAGGGTTAAATTTTAGGGTGCTCGTCTGGGAATTTTGTTTTTGTTTGATGGATATTTTCAGAAATGACTCTGGTGTAATTTATTTTTTTGCTCAATGTTTTCACTGCTGACATCTATACTAAGATTCTACACTGACTCACCATTTGAACATTTTTAATAGAAATTTTGGATTTCTTCCTAACATTGCTGTATAGGCATAGACTTACAACATGAATGCTGAAGAGATTGTTACCTGGTGTAGAGAGAAACAACTAGCTATTAATCGTGCATTTGTCCTTCGCAATGTGACAGAGGATGTGTCTGATGAGGTTCTGCTGGAAACGCTGACTTATGTTAAGGCTTTTGGTAAAATTAGACTGCATGGTCGTTGTTCCTATTCAGCTGATAAAAAGCAGTATGTTTTGGTAGAGATATCAAACAATCTTAACGAAATAGCTGTGCCAAGTGTTGTTGGGATACCTGGAGAGTTGGGTCCCTGGCCTGTACATGTAGTTTCACAAGTCACATCTCCTGTTGAGAGAGAGAGGGTGAAGATTTTCATGTGAAGCTATTATCCTTTCTAAGACATGAAGGGAAGACTGTAGCTGATGTTAAAGGCTTGGTAAGTCCCTCTGGCGCTGACCTCAACACTGAACTGGTTACTGCCATCAGTTCACTGGTAGAGAAATGCAACAATGTGCCATCTGAGACTCAGAGTTACTGTAAGCTGCGTATGTTCTCAGGTGTGAAACCCACTCCTAGTGAAGGGGAAAAGTATGATGCATGGGCTGAGCAAACCAACCATTTTCTAGAGGAATGGCAGTGCACCGACAATGTGAAAAAACAGAGAATAATAGAAAGTCTTAAAGGGCCTGCTGCTGACATTGTGAGGTTCTTCAAGACAGGAAACCCCCATGCTACAGCAATCGAATACAAGGCTCTAGAAACAGCATTCGGTACCACCGAAAGTGCACCTGATCTCATGGTAAGGTTCAGAAACACATTCCAAAGTGAAGGAGAGAAGCTTTCAGCTTACCTATTGAGACTTGACAAATTGCTGCATGCTGTTTATCGAAAAGGAGGTGTCGTGTCTTTGGCTATGCCGGATTAATTGCTATGACATGCTATTCTATAAAATACTTTCTCCGTAATTAATATCACCTGATTGAGCTAATCGGGTACATGTAATTAACTAGAGAGTCGGGCACCACAAAATAATATTTATAGATCCGTTATCTTCCGAATAAACTCTTAAAGATTTAGCAATATTTTACATCAATAGCAGTCAACATCGTCATCTTTCTTCAGTCTCATATTCTAAAAGTTGTACATTCTTGGTTATCTGCAAGAATCCTGGCTAACAAGTTGAATCAGCAATACAAAATTGGGTTTAATTATGTATTTACTAAATACCTAACTAATCACACATACACAATTAAATCATAACTTGATTACAAATTGCCGTCATAAAGGAAAACGTCCCTAGCGGGCAGAACAGATATGACAGCTTGTTACACAAAGGAAAGGGGGCTGAGTTTTAGTGAAAGTGCGGGAGACTGGAATAGAGGCGAAGCTGTGCTATCGTAAATACAGTATCTTATGCATTCTAAATTACCGCCCATTTGGAAAAGGAAAATGCAATAAATATTTACTCTGAGCTGCGCTTCAGTAGGTTGGTGGTAGATGGAAGACCGTGTTGCCAAACCGAGTCCTCTGTCCTTTGAAGAATGTCTCTGGTGGTCACTGGAGACGTTGTAGTAACGTCGTTGTGTAGTAGACTGGATACTCTGACTGTCCTTCCTAACCTGCGTTTGTAGCAGCTGTTGCTAACTCAACGGCTAGGAGGTATCACTTCTGTAGTGAATACGAGTTCAAAGTTCATACCATTCACAACCAAAGTTCATGCTGATGTTGGCTTAGTTCTGTAGTTATTATCTGAACCATTCTGACATGGGATCGTCACCCTCATCTCCTCGGAACTGAAGGTTATATTTTTGTCAATGGCTTTATATAGTGGAGGGAGAGGGGTGTGTCTGAAAAGTTTATTACCCATGTCTCTTCACAGGGGCGGGCCACTGGTTGAGCAGAGGCCCAAACTAATGAAAACCCAAATCTCTCATTTGGAAGCTAAAATTACATTTCATCTCTTCACAAATAATTTCATATTCAAGCATTTGAATTAAACAACAATTCCATGTGAATCCGATACCTCTGATGTTTAGACTTTCCACAGTAGAGTTTATGTCATCCTATCATTGATGAGAATGTCTCAGATGACAACCGAACTGACATAATATACCTTAAGTACCACCGCATATGTTCAGTTGGTCGGATTACCAGAATATAGTTCATTTCCCCCCAACTTCTGATGTTCCCAGAATCTCTATGTTAACTAAAGGGTTTTCTCATGTCACATCAGTATAGTAGGGAGAGGGAAAAAGGGCGAAAGAGGTATTTATGACTGTCATAAACCTACCCCCAGGCCTACGTCATGACAGAGGCATTGAGCTGTCAGAGATGAATTGCACATGCATTGGCCAAGTAGTGAGAGGTGCATCCTCACATGACATGGTTGCGCTTCGTATTCGCATGACCTATAAACTGCTTGAACCACCAAGCTTTACTGAACTACTACAATAAGTAAGGGAGGAGGAGGACATGATTCAAGACAGGAACACAACAAAGAGTGTTGCAAAGTCATCAGCTGTTGCTCCTGTTGCCACAGTTTGCGAAGAAGCTAATACCAAGATAGAAGTGCTGAGAATAGAGATCAAAGTTTTTAAAATGAAATGAATTCTCATGTCTGCTAACGTCACAGCAGCTCAATCTGACACACAAGGTCAGATGTGGCATTTAAAAGCAAAAAGAATCTCTAAATCTAAATCCATCACAAGAACAGACACAAGCCGACAGCAAACCCGAAGTGTTCTGTTATAGATGTGGAGAAGATGGCAATTTCAAGAGAAACTGTGAAGGTGAAGAGAACTTGAGGAAAGTCAATACACGCCTAATCAAACAAAAGCGGTCTATGGGAAACTACAGAGGGACCCAGTGAAGGAGCAGCCTGACGTCCCGGTGAAGATACGTTCCGCCAAGTGCCACAAGTATGAAGACATGAAAGACATACTACCTACAGGTTTAGTTGGTCCAAGTTATGTCGTTCAAGTACAGATTGAAGGTATCTATGCTAAAGCTTTACTAGATAGCGGTTCTCAGATTACTCTACTTTACAGATCCTTTTATGACAAGTACTTGACGCATTTGCCATTGATTACTATAGGAAACTTTGAGATATGGGGCCTTAGCTCTGATCAGAGTCCATATGATGGCTATTTGTCACTCAAGCTTGAGTTCTCAGGGTCGGTTGTGGGTGTAGCAGAGACCATGTAAGCACTTGTCCAGATCCGGCCATGAAAGGTGACGTGTCTATTCTGATCGGCACCAATACATCTGTAGTGAAGAGACTTATGACTGCTTGCAAAGAAAAGAAAGGTGAAGGTTTCCTTAGCACACTACAAGTTCATCCTGCTATCAAAGAGGCATATGAGAGGATGATAGAAAGCTCAACTGATGATGACGAGACGAGAGGAACGGTCTGGTTCGCACAGACAAAACCTGTCACCCTGCCACCTGGTGGGCAGGCGAGAGTTACTGGAATTCCAAAGTTTCCTGGGATACCTTCTACTCAAACCATTCTGGTAGAGAGGCCTGAAGAACCCGGTTCCCCGAAGAACTACTAGTGAGGCCTGAAATCCAGACGGTTGCAGTTGTGTCGTCTAGAAGAATCACTCTTACTGTCAGGAATGTCTCGACAAAGGAGATCACCCTGAAACGAGGTACGCCTATTGCTCATCTGTTTCTTGTAGATGTGTTCTATTGAAAAGTAAGCAGGATTCATCTGAGATACTGACGTCTTCTTCATTCAACTTTGGAGATTCTTCAGTGCCTGAGGGATGGAAGAAGAGGTTATGTGAAAAGATGATGGAACGGAAAGAAGTTTTCTCAACACATGAGTTTGATGTGGGTTGTTCAAAGAGTACTCACCACACCATCAGAGTTACTGAAGACAAACCATTTAGGGAGAGATCTCGCCGCTTGGCCCCAGCTGATGTTGAAGATGTGAGGAAGCATCTTAATAACTTGAAAAGTTATTGGTTCATATCTGAGTCGAAAAGCCCCTATACATCTCCTATTGTGGTTAGAGGAAAAAATGGCACCATACGCAGGTGTGTTGATTACAGGACCCTCAACAAGCGCACTGTTCCAGACCAGTACACAGTCCCACGTGTGGAGGATGCTCTGACATGTTTGAGTGGGAGCAAATGGTTCAGTGTGTTAGATCTCAGAAGCGGATACTATCAAATTCCGATGGGCGATACAGATAAAGAGAAGACTGCATTTATCTGTCCAGTTGGATTTGACCAATTTGAGATGATGCCACAGGATGTCGGGAGCACCTGCAACATTTCAACATGTCATGGAAAAGACAGTTGGAGACATGAACCTACTCAAAGTTCTTGTTTACCTTGATGACCAAATTTTGTTTGGACGGACGCTGGAGGAACACGAGCAGAGGTTACTCAAGGTGTTAGACCGCTTGAAAAGTGAAGGCCTAAAATTGTCCCTTGACAAGTGTCAGTTTTGCCACACATCTGTCAACTATGTTGGACATATCATATCCCAGAATGGAGTGGCTACAGACCCCTCAAATATTGAAGCTGTCACCACGTGGCCAAGGCGTGAAACTGTGACGCCTCTGCGTTCTTTCCTAGGATTCTGTGGATATTACAGAAGATTTGTCAAAGACTATTCTAAAGTGAGTTACCCCCTGAATCAGCTCTTATGCGGATATCTTCCCTCTGCCAAGAAAGGAAGAAAGTCCAAGGGATAGGAGAAGGCCTACCTCAACCCCTCAGAACCATTTGGATCAAGGTGGGATGAGAAGTGTGAATTAGCATTCGAGACATTGAAGGAAAACCTCACAAAAGCTCCTGTGTTGGCTTTTTCTGATCCTCAGTTGCCACACGTTCGACATGTAGATGCTAGCCGCGAAGGGTTAGGTGGAGTACTTTACCAAGATCAAGGTGAGGGTCTGCTTCCCGTGGCATTTGTGAGTCGAAGCCTGGCCGCTTCTGAACGCAACTACCCAGCTCACAAGTTAGAGTTTATTGCGTTGAAGTGGGCCGTGGTTGACAAACTACATGATTACCTGTATGGGGTCAAGTTCGAGGTTAGAACAGACAACAACCCGTTGACATATGTCCTCACGTCCGCAAAATTGGATGCCACTGGTCATCGTTGGCTAGCTGCGTTATCTACCTATGACTTTAGTCTCAAGTACAGGTAGAACATAGATGCCGATGCTTTATCTCGCCGCTCTCATCAGCAATCTGCAGTAGAACAAGATTTGAGTGACTTTCCTGCATCTGGTGTCCGAGCCATGTGCCAGATGTCTAGTGTTGTTAAGAGTAACTCCTGGATCATCTAGGAGAGTGATTGATCAGTTGGGAGCCTCTATGCATTCTGTGCCTCAAGCATACTGTAACCTGAGCATGCTGAAGTCTCACATGCACAGATTGAGCACTATGTAACTTGCTGCATCACAACAAGAAGACCCTTGTTTAGGAGAGATGTGGATTGCTCTTGATAAACATGATATTACCAGGGTGACAAAGACCAAATATCCATTCATCTCTTTGCTCCTGAGAGAGTGGGAGAAGCTAAAGATGGAAGATGGAGTTATGTACAGGATCACACATCCGCCAAACAAAACTCGTCGTGCTCAGTTACTACTTTCAGAGAGGTTCAGAACTATGGTCCTCAAGTCGCTGTATGATGACTCAGGTCATTTAGGATTTGACAAGACGTATGGACTTGACAGAGATCGGTTCTACTGGCCACGCATGAAGATGGAAGTAGAGGAGTACTGTAAGTTCTGTGCTCGTTGTGTACAGAGGAAAACACTTCCAAATATAGTTGCTCCACTTGGTCATATGCAAAGTGATGGACCTATGGACCTTGTGTGTATGGATTTCCTGTCCATTGAGCCTGACTCACATAACACAGAGAATGTCCTGGTCATTATGGATCATTACACGAGATACGCTCAAGCTTTTCCTACAAAGGATCAGAAAGCATCCACTGTCGCCAAAGTATTGTGGGAGAGGTACTTCATCCATTATGGTCTACCGAAGAGGATGCATAGCGATCAAGGTAGAGATTTTGAAAGTCGACTCATCCGTGAGCTACTGAATATGCTTGGGTGGAGAAGTCAAGGACAACACCATATCATCCTCAGGGAGATCTACAACCCGAGAGATTCAACCAAACCTTGTTGAACATGCTTGGAACTCTTGATCCTACACAAAAGAACAAATGGAGTCAGTATATTGGGCATCTAGTGTACTCGTATAACTGTACTTGGAATGAAGCGACTGGCTACTCACCCTATTTTTTGATGTTTGGACGTGAAGCTAGATTGCCCATTGATATCTGTTTTGGAGTCTCGAGTGATAGCTCTTCAGAGAGAACTTACCTCAAGTATGTATCTGATACGAAAAAACAGTTACAAGCTGCTTACAAATTTGCCGAGAGCACTGCTGGAAAGCAAAACCATGAAAACAAACAGTGATATGATAAGAAGATTCACTACACGCAACTTACGCCTGGAGACAGAGTCCTTATACGGAATCTAGGACTGCATAGAAAACATAAGCTGGCAGATGGCTGGGTTTCTACGCCATATGTGGTGGAAAGTCAGATGTCAAACTTACCTGTGTTCCGTTTGAAGCCTGAAAGTGGAGATAGACCCATTAAGATTCTTCATCGGAATCACCTGCTACCACTGGGGCAGAAAGTGTGCCTAGAACCTGTGGTTAACATAAAACCAACTCCTAGTAGAAGGACCCAGCAAAGAAGGAGGAAGAGAAAGGGAAATTAAAAGTTGCCTGGAAACTGTACTCATCGGAATGATGAGACAGTTGAAGAGGTTAAGAATCCAGAAGATGAGAAGGATTTCGACTCAGAGGATGAGGACATCGGAGTATGGAATGAAGTGCCTAATACAAACTCTAGGAGCCGAGAAGTGGAAGAGATGTTGGAACAGTTTAGCTTAGACCTAGACATAGTCTGGAATCAAATTACTGGGGAACCTGAAAGAGCAGAACAAGTTGTAGAAGCAATAGAGTCCATTCAAAAAGATGATGTCGCAACTGGAGTTGAAGCAGATGATAATGAAGCATCTAACTCAATTGAAGAGATTCAAGAAGAGGAACGAGAAGTTCAAGGAGAAGTGAAACTTCGGAGGAAATAGAAGGACCAGGAATAAGAAGATCTCAGAGAGTAAAGAAAGCTCCTGTACTACTTACCTATGATTAACCTGGAGTTCCAAGTATAGCCCCAGTTGTCAGATATTGTTCCACACTATACAAGTAGATTGGATAAGGGAAACACAAATGTATCTCCTTTTCAATTATCTAACAAGGTTTGTCTCAGTTGTAGGTTGAAGAGAGAGTTATTAAGAGTTGACACGGTTACTTATTACATTTCACTTGTGTGTTTTCAAGTCATGAGGACATGCCTAATTGTGATGGGGGGAGAGTGTAATACCCTTGTTAGAACCAATTATTGAGTTTATTCTTGTTATAATGAATTTGTATTATATTTAAAAGGTGATTGAATTGCTCCCAAATTGTAATGTTGTTAATGCATTTCGTCTGAAGAAATATTTCTTTAATGTATAAGTGAATAGGTTGGTTTACTTTTAAGTTTAAGTATTGACCAATAAGGTCGCTTGTTAACCTCTAACACCTACCAAACCCGGATCCGGGTGCACCCCCATCACAAAAGCTGACTAGCATAGCCTAGCCTAAAGCCACAGGGATATCATATAATAAAATGTTCATGAAATCACAAGTCCAAGACACCAAATGAAAGATACACATCTTGTGAATAAAGCCATCATTTCTGATTTTTAAAATGTTTTACAGGGAAGACACAATATGTAAATCTATTAGCTAACCACGTTAGCAAAAGACACCACTTCCATACTCCACCATTTTTTTACTCCATCAGCAGCTATCACAAATTCGACCAAATAAAGATATAAATAGCCACTAACCAAGAAGCAACCTAAACAGATGACAGTCTGATAACATATTTATTGTATAGCATAGGTTTTGTTAGAAAAATGTGCATATTTCAGGTATAAATCAGAGTTTACTATTGCAGCCCCCATCACAACTCTCACTAAAACGACTAGAATAACTACAGAGACCATCGTGTATTAGCTAATTACTCATCATAAAACATTTCTTAAAAATACACAGCGTGCAGCAGATGAAAGACACAGATCTTGTGAATCAAGACAATATTTCAGATTTTCTAAGTGTTTTACAGCGAAAACACAATATAGCGTTATAGTAGCTTACCACAATATAAGAGCGTCTGCTAAATGACTTAAATGTAAATGTAAATAACACCAGCATTGATTCAAGGCAAAAATAGCTATAACGTATAAACCACCAAAATATATTAATTTTTTCACTAACCTTCTCAGAATTCTTCAGATGACAGTCCTGTAACATCATATTACACAATTCATATAGAGTTTGTTCGAAAATGTGCATATTTAGCAGAACAAATCATGCTTATACAATTAAAATAGCGTCCAAATACTCAAGCAATCTGTCCGGGGCCATCTTGGAAAAGCACCTATTCTTATCGAAAACTATTCATAAACTTGACTAAAAAAATACAGGTTGGACAGCAATTGAAAGACAAATTAGTTCTTAATGCAATCGCTGAATTACATTTTTAAAATTAACGTTACTGCGCAATACAGGGTGCGATAACGCAAGGCTACACTGCAAGAAATGGCGTCTTATGCATTTGACATTTTTCAACAGAATAATGAATTATCAGCATAAATAGTTCTTACTTTTCGATGAACTCTCATCAGAATCTTGGGATAGGTGTCCTTTGTCCAAAATAATCGTTGCTAGGTTGGAGAACGTCGTCTTCAGCGTTGCAATTAGTAGTAAACATTAGCACGAAAGAGAGAGATACCCAACTTCCTACAGCGCCAAGGAAATAAATACCCGAAAATCGCAATATACTGACATAAACTGATATAATTCGGTTCAAAATAACAAGATTATGATGTCTTTAAAGCCTATATCGAATAAAAACACAGCCGGAAATGTCAAAGATCTATAACCGATGTTTCCAAAAGAACGTTCCAAGGTCCTCAGTGCGCCAGAGCGAAGGTGAAAAGAATGATCCACCTCTTTCCCAAGCAATTTATAAACTTTGGGAACTACGTAGAGAGTCCATTTCAAGTCTCCCTATTCGCTAACAACCAGGGGAAGGCGTATGCAGTGCATCTCAACCAATAGAAGACAGTCAGAGTTATCCACAGGTCTGGGAACAGCGAGCACATTTCAGCATTTTCAAATCCTCATAGGAGAATTGCTCTAAGTCCAGTTCTGTTTCACGCACAGACATAATTCAAACGGTTTTAGAAACTAGAGAGTGTTTTCTATCCAATAGTAATAATAATATTCATATTGTACGAGCAAGAATTGAGTACGAGGCAGTTTAATTTGGAAACGAATTTGTACTATGTCGAAATGGCACTCCCCTAGTGGCAAGAAGTTTTAAGCTGTGGCTTAATGGGAGTTGACCTGGTTAACGGGAGGCCTGGAAAAAAGAGAGGGAGAGAGACGTTGAAAACTACAGGATTTCAATGGGTTTCAATTCCAGAGACTGAGCTCTCAGGCCACGCTCTTTGGCCATGCACACCTGTGGTGGGTTTGGCATCGAAATGAGAATGCATGAGCAGAAAAGAACCACATACGTTCTGTAAAATATGGTGTTGGAACTTTGATGTTACGGGAGTTTTTTGCTTCCCTGGTCCTGGGGCCCTTGTTAAGGTCCAAGGCATCATGAACTTTATCCAGTACCAGGATATTTTAGCCAAAAACCTGGTTGCCAGGAACCTGAAAATTGGCCACGAGTGAATCTTCCAGGAAGATAGTAACCCGAAGCACACAC